>NC_072010.1:5712545-6012545 GCF_027791375.1 Indicator indicator | reverse complement strand
CTTTGTTCCAAGCCAAACAACACTTGTTTGATCTCTACTCTCACAAGGAGTGCAGCCTAGAGTAAATCAGGATTTGGTACCATGTTGGTTTAAAAAATACTGTTTTCTCTTTGTTGCTGTAGTCTTGTTAAGTCCTGCATTTGGGCTAGCTGCTTCTTCATCCCTCTATCCCTTCATCTGCTATGGCAGTGTTCTTCCACTTGCAACAAACTCCTCCATATCTGAAAAAAACTTCCCGTATTTTAATGTTTGTCTCTACCAGGCCAGCATTCCTAAGCCCTCAGAAGAACTTTTCTTGCAATGTTTGCTTTGATGTATCAGGTCTGATCTACATGTTATCTCTTCTGTTGGCATCATGCCTGTTAAACCTTCTGAAATGTGGAATAGAGAGCCTTCGTTTATTATGAGACAATGCTTTTGAATATTTCATATATTTCTGTCCCCTGCTATTGTTTTCAGGTAATGTCACTGCTGGATATAAATAAATGAAGCCCATGTCAGATAATAACACAGCTGTTTTTGTAGCAGAGAATTCAGGTCCACCATACTGAAAGTCCAAAATTCCATTATTGATCAGTGTGAATGCTCAAGGTCTTTGTAAACCTGAAACATCTTTCAATGCCATCATGAGGCTTTTACTAATTAATAACATATGAATAAATGTTTCAACAACATGCTTGCATCTGAGATACTCAGCCAACACTTGTAAATTATTGAGATAGTGCAATGCTATACCACTTCAAGCTGTAATCTTGTTTCAATATGTTTCAGTAAGTTGAGGTATTTTTTGCCTGTATTTTGATGAAAGATCTTAACTGAGAACATGTAAGCCTGTAGTGTATAAAAATGAGGCTATGACACAAAATTCAAAGGCATCTCCAAGATTGTACAGTGGTGTTCATGGGCATGCTGGTGCAGGTGTGCATACAACTAGGGAGTTTTATTGTGAGTTCTGAATATCAAGGAACCAATGATTTGGCAGATGTCACTAGATGGTGCTGGTATACATATCTTTCATGCTGTTTTTCCTTAGTGTGCAAATAACTGCTCACTCTTGGGAAGAAATGCTATGTTTGGTTATGCAAGCAGATTTACAACTGGATATTAAGAGAACTGAAGCCCTTCATCTCCCTGCCCTTTTTACAGCCCAGTTCAGCAGGGTATATGGCTCTGCTCTACTGTCAGGTGCTGACTGAACTGGCAACTGCTTCTGCCTTTGTGTGGTGCTGAAGTTGATATTCTCATCTAAAGGGAACACCGTTTTTTGTTGTGCAATTTCAATTGACAAAGTACTTTCCAAAAACATTGGATCCAGTATCCTGAATAAATTAGTGGTTTGGAAGTTATCTGGCATATTTCCCCTCCTTGCCATAGTCAGAGGTCATAGCTAGGAGAAAACTAATTCTTCATGTCCACTTTGTAAAATTCCATTGTAGGGTATAGCTGTACCCAAACAGCTCCTCTCTGAACATGGTTACATTTCCATGCCATGTATTTCAGTATCACACAAGCATCTATGGAAATATGTTACAGGCATTTAAGCTTGATTCAAATCACTTTAACAAATTTGGGATATTCTTTTTTTTTTTTGTGGAAAGTGGAAATGATTATCCTGTCTGTCTTCCACCCTTTAGTCTTCAGGGATGTTACTAACCAGTTTTCTCTCTACACTATCTGTGAGAAATGTTTGTTTCCCCTTCCCAAACAATTTTTCCTAAAATACTAAAAATGCAAATTTAGATGTTCTTAGTCCTTTCTTGAATGATGTAATGAACTGTAACAATGATATTGATGGTTTTGTCATTACTACTTACATGAACATCTAGTCAACAGAGCTGCATTTCAGGCTCTCTGAAACCCCAAGAAGACTTCAGCGTTAGTGTGTTGATTTTTTGTGGAAGTCATTAGTTGCAGGTGTGATTTTCCATTTAAAAATAAAAAAAAGATAAAAAAATTAAAAAATAGTAAAACAGTTAAGACAGAAGAAAAAAAAGTTCTTCCAACTTCAGCTAGTCCTTTATCAAATTGAAATACATATTTATACAAATGTGAAAAGTACTTCTTCGCTTTCTTCAGTAGTCTCTGGCACAAGAATAATTACTGTATGGCAGGTTAACTCTCCAGTGCAGGGCCAAACTAATGGGTCATAAATTTGGCAGAATGTTTCTGCATTTGCTAAAGACAGTGTTGAGATTCCCTCTAGCATTAGATGGAACAAGGTCTGACCTGCCTATGATATTATGTAAGTAAAACATCCTCATCAATGTGGATCTGTGAGATTAGCTCTGCAGTAACTGATGATCTGTTTCTAATAATAATGTTGGTGTCTGAAACTCTCAAATACTCCACTCTCAAAATCTGTTGTGGTTTTGTTGTTGGTTTGGGGCTTTTTTATTTATCCCTAAAAAGAGCATTTTTTTTCCTATTCTTTATGACTTAGATTAATTAACCTCCTAGGGTTTACTCAGTATTGTCCTTTTGCTTTCTTGGATTTTGGCCATAGTTTTGAAAGCCATTGGAATGGTTTTCCAAGAGAAGTGTAGTTAGTTCGTCATCTGCTACTCTAAGTACATGATGCCCTCCTAGAACTACTGGGAGTTCAGTGCATATTTTGTCATTGCTCATTCAAAGATCTCCTGCAGATTTGTTAGGTTTTCCCTGCACTTCATCTCTCTTACTAAATCACAGTGGCAAAAGATTTTATTTTTCATTTGCCCTAGCAGACCAAACATAATTTTTTGTTTAATGTCAGCAAGCTGTAAAATGTTGATATTTAGCTGGTGTTAATTAAAATCAGTTTTTAAACACGTCTTCTGCCTCTCTATTTATAGAACAAAGACTGCAATTTCTATTGTCGTCTTCGTTCTCTGGCCACTGTCTTGATTTTAGCATAGGTCACATTTATGAAATGTCAATGTATTCAGAGAAATTCCTTATTCTAGTCAGCCATTTTATTTTAATCTTCTCACAAAGATGTAACAGATAAGGCTGGATAAAACTCTCAGTACAGTAGCTGGAGAAGAATTTCAATAGGCTTTCTTTTTTTCTCAAAGCTCTAAAGGAGTATTGTATATATTGCTCTTAAAACAACATTTGTACCAATCACAGGAAAACAGTATTATGTTTGTGTAATTTATTGCTTAGTGTTGATAGGAGGCAGATTTTGATATCTCTTATGCATGTTGTACAAATAGCTCTACAAATTAACATTAATGAGCTCAGGGGGGGCCCTGTGTTTCCACTGTCATTGGAATTTGACCTGAAAGGAGACGTCTTAAAATTTTAGACTTTGTAGAGTTTTGTCTGTAAATTGAAAGGAATATCAAAATGAGGATGGAAAAAAAAGAATATTAAAATGAGATGGAAAAAAGTGGGAGAACTGTCTTACCTATGACTGTCCAGTGAAGTAAAAGAGTCAGATGAGAATCTGTATCCTGTTAGCTGTCTTATATTTCAGGTCACTGTCTCTTCCAATTCATTATTTTAAGTCCTAATAATCTTGATTGTTTTAACTGGATGATACCTTTTCATATTGCTGATGACAAAAACCTTACTATAACAATCCAGAAAAGTTGGTTGTTTTTTGTTTGTTGGTTGGTTGGTTGGTTGTTTTTTATTGTTGCCTGTTTGTTTTACAAAATGTTTTGTGGTCTGTAATTTTACAATATTTAGAAAGAAATAAAAACACAGTCACTGTCAACACATTTTTATTAAAATGGAGTTTATTTTAGCCTTTGAAAAGAGTAAATATTAATAATACCTTGTTTGTAATGTGCTTGTTACTTTTTGGTAATATAATATTTTATTTGCATTTAAAATCTATCCAAAGATGAAATCCATGTCTAAAATTACACTTACTGGAAGCAAATTCAGTATATTTGCTTTCCCAGTTCTTCCAATTAGTAATCAATTTTCATTCATTATATTGATGAACAAAAATACTGACTTGCATGTGAAATAGTTTGCATATGGAACAATGGAAACATGAGAGCAATGTTTGTTCTTGTACCACAAACTGTTGTGGGTACATTCTATTTTTCAGTCTTTTTTTTTTTTTTTTTTAATAACATATCTAACAAACCAAGTCTAAATCTCTGAGTCTTCTCAGCATAAGTTATTAATAATGCAGGAGAAAGTAATGAAAGAAACCTAAGTTCCTTAATTTGTTATGAGGTAAGAGATTTCCTTTATCAAAACATGACTGAAGATCAGTGTCATTAGCTGTCTATGGATCCTTAACAAGGATGTGTAATTTTGAATTAAATAGTTTATGGCAATTGTTTTTGTCCTGTTTTAAAAACGAAGACAAGTGCTGCATACAATTGAATTTTTACTAAGAAAATGCAGAGTCTGGATTGTCATCAACTTTTAAGCATCCAGAGTAGGTTGTGAGGGGATTTAAATTTTAAAATCCCTTAACCTATAGAATAACAGGACAGTCTTCACTTATGTCATTTAGAAAATTAATAACATTCAGGCTTGATATATATTTAATTCTGAGGTTGTCCTTTACCATATACTTCAGAATATTCTTCCTGGCTAGATGAATCAGGTAAAGCCCATATGTACATAGCTAAACATGATGTGGAGAAAAATCTATATCCAGATCATGTTCTCTTTAGCCTCTGGGGAAAAATAATTTCATAAAAAAAGAAAGAAATGCTTTTAATCATCCAGTGTTCCATTTTTCGGTAGTTAATTATGATGAAAAGGCAGCTCTCCTCCAAACAGCCTATGAGGAAAAAAGAAGAAAGAAAAAAAGAAAAAAACCCAGGATAATCTACTTCTGCAGATATATATGTTATATAAGATGTTCCTTTTTTAGGTCTAAAAAAGAATCAAAGGAAATATAAGCTTGCATGTATTATATAATTTTTTTATATATACAGACAGTACTTTGCAAGATTTTCAAAAGAGGACTTTCTTCAGCATTCTTAAATATTCAAGAGGAGCATGAGGTCCTAATTCAATTTTTTTTCTCCTCTCTCTTTTTTTTTCTTTTTTTTTTTTTTTTTTTTTTTTGGTAAAAATTGGATCTTAAGAATGGTAGACTTTCCTAAACTTTAGTGTTAAAAAAAGCCCCACAAACCAAAACAGCAAATAACAGAAAAGGTGAAAATGGATGTTGCAGAGTGTGAATTCTCCTGGATGGCCACTAGTAGGGGAAGCATTCCTATAATACTCATCTGCAGATTTTTAAATATATTCACATTTCTTTGATAGGGTCACAAAAACTGCCAGATTGGATCAAGCCTATTGTCAAATCTAGCAACCTTTCTCCAACACTTGCCAATACTACATGCAATACTAGATCTTTTAAAGGAAAGATCAAGACACTTAGAAGTAGAAAGCTCTAGAATAATGTTCCTAGTAGGAAAAATTCTTCCCATGTGATGAAATGAAAACCATTGAATATCCTGCTTCCCAGAAAGTCTAAAGAGTTCCAGGGCATATATAGATACTCAGACCTTCATCAGTCAGACCAAGGTGTATCATTCAAAATGCAAATACACAATGTATGACTTTTGATGACTTTATGAATGGTAGAAGTTGAAGGGAGTTAGAAACTAACTTCAAGGACCCGGATACATTTCTTCATAAAATCATATTATTTATACTGAACTGAACACCTCTGAGAAGCCAAAAATCAGATTCAAAAAGCATATATATAAGATGTCAGGAGACAATTCTTACTCATGTCCTTAGTCACTTTGAGACCTTTGGACAGTCTTCTCACATATAGCATATTCTGATGAGAGTGGACCTTTGGCCTTTAAACCCACTTCACTCCTTCCCAGTATTTAAGCCAGGCTACACATGGCCCTTCAGGGATACTTTAAAATAATTTGGTTGTTGTCAAGCACTTCTGAAAATGAGTGTCTCATTCTTCAAATTCTTGGGAGGCAGCCAGCGTTTTTTTTGCAATTTAGGTTCATCATGATAACATTACACAGATCACTTCTTAAAATAGCTGAGACTAGATGGCATGTAGTATTGAATCAAAGACACCATGAAGTGCATCATTTGGCAAAAACAGTGTGTAAACTACAAGTTATGAGCAGTAGAGGTCAGAACCTAAACTTTTTATTTAGCCTTCTGGCAGAATTTACCTTGAATTCCATGGGCATTTGCTATGTCAAAAGACATCAGTATTTGATCTTAGAGCTTTCTTCTAAATAGGGAAGTGTTTCCCTGGATAAATGAGATAATTATTTATTTTGTATAGGGAGAAGCATCTTCATGATTCAGTGCATATTTCTAAAACTCATACAGAAATGTAAGGCAAGCTCTGGTTACCTGAATTTTGGAAAGGTGTCAGCATACAGCATACCATATAACTGAGGTTAAATTAGGAGGAGTGAATAGCCCTACCTTCGTTTTGGGGTGATGTTCTGTTTAGTCTCTGTGTGTTGACAGTGTGCCTTGAGTTATATACTTGTTGCACTTACCTCTTGCATTTTGGGAAGCAGTTAGGAAACCTAACTAGTAGTTATTATATCAATGTAACTTCTCAAAGGTGAGTATTAAGTACCCACATGCTTGAAAAACACAATGGGGTTCTTTTTGCTAGCACCGAATTTCTGCCTTTGCAAAAAACACTTTGTATTTGGTTTGATGAAGGGCTTTTCTCGTGCTTTTTGTGTCTTATGTATGACTTACTGTACTAGATATTTAATTAAGCTTTCTACATCAGGAAAAGATAATACAGGAATAAAGAAATGAGAATTTTTCCAGTCCAAAAACATCTCTTTTAAAGACATGTCACGTGGGGAGAAATGTCAGTTTTCTGGAGTAATAATCCAAATTACCAGAAGTACTCTGCATGATCTCTATTCAGGTGATAAAATGCAAGCCTTTATCACCATCTGGTTTTCATTTTCCTTCAGCAATAGCACAGAAAAATTCTCCAAACAAGAAAATGTTGTTCCTGTGATTCTAGCTGAGTCCTGAGACCTCACTTACTCAGAGCTCTCAAGAGCAGTGGGCTGAATCAGTCTTGGAGGTGCTTGTCTCTTCCCTAGTCACTGTAAGGAGCTTGGTACATGCATGATACTAATTTAGGTAACTCATCTCGGGTCTGATTGTTAGAGAATGGATGAGAGCTCATATTTTATTTGGTTTTTTTGTTTTTTAGTACTAACCTGCTTATATTTAACCTATTCTTTCAAAGAACTACCCATATCTCATTTTACACTAGTTTTACGTGTAGAACTTTTCACCAGAGAAGTTAAGAATCACCCTCTGGACAAGGTCCTAATCTGTCACTTAGGAAATGTGCTACAATAATCCACATGAAATGTATACCTTTACATCCATCATAGAACCCTTTCTGTCACACATCTTTATCCCTAACTGGGATATCTATTCATTTTACAGTCTCTTCTGAAAACCTACCAGATTGCTTTAATGGCCAGGTAAGAAAATTATACTGTGTTAGTTTTGTGTAAGGACAGCATGCTGCATGCACTGAAGAAACACACTTGAAGGCAGAGCTTCAGGTTTCAGGAACTGCAGACTTGTGTTCCTAAATATGTAAACCAGGCAGTTAGTTGTTTCATATTCCTGGTGATAAACACTGCAAATATTTAGATTGTTAGGATTCTCCCTAATAAAAACAGTTTTCATGCAGATAACTTTACTATGGAAACTCTATGTTCTTAAAAGGTTTCTGTGCCTTTTAAAGGAAACGAAGAAGGTTCTCTGAGGTAGGATGAGGTCTAAGGTTAATGTGCCTGGTTGCAAATTCAAGCACAGGAATCATTTGTTCAGAGGCAGTGTGATAAACAATGGCAAGAATTAGTTGTGTTAAATGGTGCATTAGGTGACAATAGAAGCAATATCTCCCTCTTGTAAGTGCTGCTCTTATTTTATCTTATTGCTTTTAATGACTAGTAATGTGTAAGTAGAGGAATTTTGTTTGTGGTGTCCAAGGGATATATTTTTGTTGTTTTTTTTTTTTTTTTTCCCCATACAATTTCCATTTTTGTATTATTGTGAGGAGAAAAAAAAAAAAAAAAGACAGAATCACAGAAACACTCAGGTTGAAAAAGACCCTCAGGATTACCAAGTCCAACCCAGAACCCTACTCTACAAGGTTCACCCATAAACCATATCCCCAAGCACCACATTTAAACACATCCAGGGTTGGTGACTCAACCACTTCCTTGGGCAGTCCATTCTAATTCCAGGCCACTTTTTCTATGAAAATTTTTTTCCTAATGTCCAGTCTAAACCTACCCAGTTGTAGCTTGAGACCCTTGCCTCTTGTTCTATCACTTAACTGCGAGAAGAGACAAGCACCAACCTCTCTATAATGTCTTTTCAGGTAGCTGTATAAAGCAATGAGGTCTCCCCTCAGCCTCCTCTTTTTTAAACTAAACAGCCCCAGCTCCTTCAGTCACTCTTCATAAGATTTATTCTCCAGGCCCTTCACCAGCTTTCTTGTCCTCTGCACCTACTCCAGCACCTCCACATCTCTCTTGTATTGAGGTGCCCAAAACCGGACACAATACTCAAGGTGTGGCCTCACCGGAGCTGAATACAAGAGGACAATCAGCTCCCTACTTCTGGTGGACACAGCATTTCTAATCCCAGCCAGGCTTTCTTGGCCACCTGGGCATGTTGTTTGGTCATATTCAGTTGATTGTTGATTAGAACCCCTTTTTCTTAAATTAAAAGTACAATGCTCTAAAACCTGTCACTATTTTATACCATTTTTACATAAACTGGGTTTATACAAATAAATATTTTCCAGCTTCACATATATGCATACCCAGCAGTCTTTGTATGGGACTTAAAATGCCTATATGCCATTCATTCCTATTCCTGCAGGAGTATAAGGAATACTTTTTTCTCCATATTTCCTGCTATAGGAAATTAATTTCATGTAGCTTATAGCACCATAAGAACTTGAATAGGTAGAGAAATCCATGTCAGGGTAGAACCTGCTTGGGAAATTAGCTGAGATTTTACAGAGTTGTCAAAAGAGGTGGGGATGTAGGATGATACTCTTTGTGAAGCAATAGGGATAAGGAAACACAATGTCCTTGTGTGAAAGATTTCCAGAGTGAGCAAAATTTGCTTTTGAGTCACTTGTCCCTTAAGCAGCTGTGACTGCTGCTTTCCTGCTCAATTCTTCTAGTTTTATTTGTTATGCTATTTTAGTGTCTGCTGTATCTGGGCCAGCCAGGAAATATCTATGGCAGTTGTTCCTGTTTTGTTACTTTATCTACATTATTCATAGCATCGGATAGTCACTGATTCTCAGCAATGATCTTGCCTGCTACCACATCACAAATAGTTATAATATTCATATTAACACTATTCCTACTAGTCATTTGGGAGACCATTTCTGCATTCCACAGCCTCTATTTCACTAGTCTTCAAAAATTATTTCACAAAGGCAGTAAGTGTTACTATATCCCTTTTCTTGCCTCTCCTTGTCTCCCCTTTCTATAATTTTATTTTTTTTAACCAAATTAGGGACTCTTGTTGATCTACTTGCATCCCATCTCTGATTCTCTCACATGCCCCCTAGCATACTTCCCATACTGTTGATCTTTGCTGTTCTTGCTCCTACTTTTTCCCTGAATATTTTCATTGTTTAAACACCTCTCTCTCAAATATCCCTGTACATGTCACTGTCTTCATATTCCTACCTTATCACCCTGAAGAGTAATTTGTGATTATTGCATTTATTTTGTCCTGTATTTACATTATTATTGTCCTGATATAAGTCAATCTCCAGCAAAATCAAGAATCCATTGGACTGCACTTCCCACCATAAGTAGCATATGTGAGTAAGGCAAAGAAGCTCCAGAGAGGTCTAACCCTGGTCTAACCCTGATTTCCTTCCAAAAGGATAACGATAGCAAGCATTGACCCATAGCATGGTGTGTTCCTGCCATGAGACTACTCAGTCAGAAGCAGCTGCCTTTTGCCCTAGATCCATCTTCTCACCATAGTAACCCCATGCTCAGACTGGCTTTTTGCATATGCTCTTGCTCTCAATGCATATCTTAGCCTGTCTTTTAGAATGTGATCCTGGACAAATTTGAGAATAAGATGTTATTGGTGTGGTTACAAATTTTGAAAACCTGTTTTATTACAGAGTTTTTTTACAGTCATGCCCTGCAGAAGTATCTTACCAATGAAAAAAAAAAAAAAAGAAAATTTACACAGCATACTCAACACTCACATTTTGTAAAATGTGACTGATAGATCCTCAGAAACCATGAACAGTCTGGATTTTGAGGATCCCTTCTCCTTGCTCCATACAATCTCTAGAGGTCAACAGCTGCCTACTGACACCTCAGTTACTGCATATCCTACAGCCTGTGAGTTGGATTTTACATGTCTAGCAACAGTGTGCCCTTGTGGTCCAAAAGCCAGTTGCATCCTGGGGTGCATCAAGAAAAGGCCAGCAGGTCTAGGGAGGTTCTTCTACCTCTCTACTCTGCCCTGGTGAGACCACACCTTGAATACTGCATCCAGTTTTGGGCTATCCAGTTCAAGAAAGACAGAGACCTGCTGGAGAGAATCCAATGGAGAACCACAAGGATGATTAGGGGACTTGAGCATCTCCCATATGAAAAGAGATACTGAGATCCCTGGGGCTGTTTAATCTGGAGAAGACTAAGAGAGGATCTGATCAATGTCTATAAATATGTGAGAGGTGGGTGTCAAGTGGAGGGGGCCAGGCTCTTTTCGGTGGTTCACAGTAATATGACAAGAAACAATGGGTTCAAACTAGAACATAGAAGATTTCACCTCAACCTGAGGAGAAACTTCTTTACAGTGAGGGTGACGGAACACTGGCACAGGCTGCCCAGGGAGGTTGTGGAGTCTCCTTCTCTGGAGACTTTCAAAACCCATCTGGATGCATTCCTGTGAGGACTATCCTAAGTGATCCTGCTTTGGCAGGAGGGTTGTACCCAATGATCTCTTGAGGTCCCTTTCAACCTTTAACATACTGTGATACTGTGATACATGCAGAGGCTGGCACTTCCTACCGGCCTTGAAAAAGCTGTCAGCACAACAGAACTGATTTGGCTGCTGGAAGCATAATAGTGTGTAAAATATGCATCTACATATGTTGAATTTTTCTTGGTAATGACAATAGAAACATTTCAACTTGGAAGAGTATGAAAGGCTGACACAGGGTGAACTCATGCAGCCAATCTTTGTCAGCATTTCTAGAGGTCAATGTAAGAACAATGAGGGAAAAAAATCCTGGCATCTACAAATCACCAAATGGAGAACAGTCTTTAGGAAGCATTTAAACTGAAGGATGGTTAAAATTTATGACTTAGGCATTTAGGCTTAGGTTTTTCTGATCTTATATGTCAGAACAAAGTCAGCTGTAAAGCAATACCACAAAATCATTGGTAAAGAGGGAGATGCAACTGTCAGACAACAAAGTTTCAAGTGGAGTTCAAAAGAAAAATAAATTTATGAACTAGGTGTTTGGAGTTTTCTGGTGTTGTTTGGTAGGGGAAAAAAAAAATGTCCTCTTCTGAAATTATGTATTCATTGGAAGGTGAAAAAAAAAGAAAAGAAAAAAATGAAAGGAAAAGCTGCCAAAAATAGCAAACTATAAAGCTTCAAGCTTCCCAGTCATGTTGTATTGTCTTCTCATAAACAGCATGACTTTTCCTCTCTTTTTTTTTCCTTATTACCTCACAGGAATCTGAAACAAACAAACAAACATCAAAAAGTATTCTTTATTGTGAAATGTTGGCAAAAAATAATTAAATCTTGTGAAGACTTTGAGAATGCCACATACCAACATGTGTCTAACCTGGTATGCATGTAACTGTTCTGCCATGTAATAGTCCAGAAAGTTTTTAACAAGTGAGTTGAAAAGAAATAGCTTTCATATAAGTTTATACATATTGACATTATTGCTGTGTAGCCATGGCTAATGCTTGAAAAATGGAATGTAAAATGAAATTGTCACAGTGTGGTAAAGCTGGAGAAAAGGCACACTTAAAGTGATGATATGCTGAAATCATTAAAGGACAAATGTGAGCTGCTCTGATTTATATTAGCTTGGGATGCAACCCTTCGATTTTAGGGTTGTTTTGGAAAAGCCTGCAAGATTTGGGTGAGAAATTGTGAGCTCCTAACTTCACTCTTGAAAATATATATTGTTAATATATATAGCCCACCTCCACACACATGAAGGAGACAGAGGAGTAAGGTGATGTAAGGAAGCCCTTTCAGAGATATAGCCCTGGCTATCCCAGAGAAGCTTAAGCCCCATCAGCCAGGGTTGACACCCAGAACCCTGAGTCAATGGGAAAGCTCTTTATAGACTAGGAGGGTCTCTTCTTATAGGCATGAGACACATTGTGTGGTGCTGGGAAGATCATTTCAGGATTACACAACTTAACTATGAGATGTTCAGTGAATAAACCAAGGATGGTTGGCTAAGGAACAACTGTGGGAAAACAGATAAGGGGATAAAAAGGGAAGGCTACACATAAACAGGGCTTGGCAGTTTGTGCACGTGGCCATGCCTTGTGCCTGTGAGCATCTCTCTTCTGCCTTCTCATTAAATTCCATTTCTAGCTCTTTCTCTCAGTACGGAATTATCTATATCATGTACATATGTGTAGATGGAGATTTAAGTGCAAGCATTTGGAGGGGAGAACACAAAGAAGGCTTCTCTCACCTAAGTTCAAGAAAATTCCTTTTAAAGTCAATATAGATAAAATAATTAGCAGTTTTAAGAGTGTGAAGTGTAGATACATTTTGAACTTGGGATATAAAGACTTGCAAGCTAAAAGTGTCAATTTCTCTTCAACAACTACAAAAGCAGCCCAGCACTGCTAGACACACATTTGGAAAGCTGATCTTACCTTAGGAGACAAATATTGCATATTGTGGTAAACACAGATCACAGAGAAAATCACTACCATGCCTACAAGCAAGCCCTAAAGCACTGATACAAAGATCATGCTAATTACAAAGATTATTCTAGAATCTAGCATATGTCAGGCCACATACCTCAGGACTTTATGCAGTCTAGACTTGAAAATCTCCAACAAGTTCTTTAGGCATCGACTGCCCTCAGAGTGAAATGCTTTTTCTTCTATTCATCCTCAATCTTTCCTGTTTCAACTTACACCCATCATCTTCCATCCTCTCAGTATACACTTTGATGAAGAGTCTGTATCTGTCTTCTTGATATCCTTTGCACAGGTATTTCAGGGTTGTCATTAGGTGCCTCCTGGCTCAATAAGACCAGGTCCATGTTCTCACATCTGCAAGTGCTCCAGTTTCTCCTAATCTTCTTGCTTATCACCATCCTTTCTGTACTGCAGTCCCAAAGAGGGATGCAGTATCTCACTGTAGTCTAACATATGCTGAGTAAAGGAGGATGGTGATCCTATTCAGTCTCCTTTTTCTGTTTCTGCTGCTACAGCTCAGGATACTGCTGGCCATATCACTGCTGGGGCATAGGTTTGGCTCATGCTTAACTTTACGTCCTCCAGGACTTTCAGGTCCTTTTACACATTTTATATCTCAGTAACCTAAGAATATTTCATATTTTGCTGGATGTATATCCTAGCTTAGGTTTTAGAACTTTTAACTTTTGGAATGTTGACTTTTGTCTCTTTGCAAACACAAGCTATTAGGATCTGGGAGGTTACAGTTCTTTTCAGTCTGAGCTTGTACTACATAGAGAGCTGCTGAAGCTTAACTGAAGGCAGTGATAAAGACAATAATATAAACAGTCTCTGCTTCCAGCCTAGGAGGTTCTATCCCTTTTCCCCTTTGGTTTCAGAGTAGGATTTGCGATATGGCTTACAGAAGATGATTTGGCTAAAACCCTCCTGCTGATGAAATTGTTTGATGACAATATTACAGCTGAGCAACCAGTGAAAATATTTCCACTGAATTAATGTCATTCTCTGCTTTTGTATGCACTCTCTCTCCAAACATTACATTTTATTTTTAATCAATCATAATGATTGAACAAAATTAATTATTTTCTCCTGAGTTTTAATCATAAATATGTCAAGGGTATTCAGAACAGGTTATTTTTTAATGGATAAGGCCTTGGTTATCTTCAATTATATATCTTCAATTATAAACCTAGGAAGTAGGTTTTCTGTACATCGGAACAAAAGATGTGAAAAATAAAGTAGGCTAGTGTCCTGCCTCTGTGTTTCATTAGGGAACGAGAAGGGGGAAATCATATTTCTAAGCTCCAGAAGCTCAGTTAATTTGCTTTTTCCCAGATGCTTCCAGCTTTTAATCACTTGAAGTGGTTTCCATTATCAGAGATTCTTCTCTGCAGAACTTTTGCATTTAAGATGTTTCTTTTCAATAGCCTGCCTTTTTTAATTTTTTTTTTGCATGTGCAACTTCTGAAGCAAATTATTGTTAACTATTGTTAATAGGAAAGTTTATTTTCCAGAGAGAAATAAAATTAAGCCCAAAACTTCTGCATGCAGAAATCAAAGTCAGGAACAATTAATTAACTTATAAAATGGGAGATAGTCTAGATGAGATGAAAAGACCATGTAATTCAGGGGAAAGATCTCTTTCTGACTACCTGGTCTCTGTAGGAAAACTCAGGACCCACCTAATACTGACCTCTTAATTTTACACCATTTTGAAAAAGACTTTACATTTTTGACAGAGCCAAACAATCTAGGCGTAGATCTAATCCCACATCCTGCATTACTTCTGTTGTACCTAATTAATATCCATATTTACATGGAAAATTACTGAAATATGCAGGTTAATTAGTTAGCTATGTTAAGATATGCAAGGAGTTTGAATTTAGCTTCCTGCTATTCCTTTCCTCCTTCCTGTGAAATTAGTGGAAATGTAAAGATTGTACTATAAGTGCCTGATGTAGCAATACCATTCTTTTAATTTTGATAGGGATGTCCATCAAGTCTTTGCCTGGATTTGTCTTTTGAGACTTTCCTAACACATTCTGCAAATTACAAGCCTGGAAGTGAGAATGTGAGATATGAATTTATGCAAATGGTATTTCGAACCTACTATGAAGCAAACACTGTATGAGAATTAAAAAAAAAAAAAGTTGATATTCCTTCTGTAAATCCTATGGGAAAATGTAGGCATCTGTTGTTAGATGCTTTTTTGGGTTGCAGAAACTAAAACTGGTAGAACCACTTTACAGTCAATGGAGAAAAAATGAGCATTTGCAGAATGTGTTTTCACTTACCCAAACAGAAATGTATTAAACAGTTCACATGAACTGTTTTTTTTTTAAAGCATTTTGATTATTCACCTCTCCTGGAGGAGCCCAGAGTGACCATCTTAAATGCAGACATCTGCATTACCAGTTGCTGAAGTTACTGAGATGTCCATGAAGAAACCCAATTTTGAATATCAGGTAGCTAATTCGACAACATGAGTGCTAGTCTTGAGTTTAGAAAGAGGGCTTAATTCCCTGCTGCCAGAGTGGGACCTTCCTGCATGACAGAGAGCAAAAAATGAATGAGAGACTATAGAGCGTTTTTAATGTGTTCACTGGGAACTCTCCAAACTGATTTTACATTTTAGGTTAAGAAAACATTGGACAAACATTGGATTTACTAGAAACAGGCTTTCTTCCATAGTTTGAAAACTCTCTTTTGTATAAACCTGATTAGAAAATGTAGTTGTCTCTTCAATATAGAAATGCAGAACCAAAGAATTGCTTTGGCTTGGAAAGGTCTCCAGGTAATTGAGTCCAATAGTCAAACTAACACCACCGTGGCCATTAAACCATGTCCCAAAGTGCTATCTTGAACAGCTCCAGGGATGGTGATTCTACCACCTCCCTGGGTAACCTATTCCAGTGCCTGACCATACTTTCAGCAAAGCAATTTTTCCTAATATCCAATCTAAACCTTCCCTGGTACGATTTCCCCTTGTCCAATCACCTGATACTAGGGTGAAGAGACTGACCAGCACCGCACTAAAACCTCCTTTCAGGTAGTTGTAGAGAGAAGAATTGCAGGTCAGAGCTCAGCTTTGCTTAAATTTCATGCAAAGTTCCTTAAAAGGACCATTTTCTTTACCATACACTATATGTCCTGGGAGTAGAATTTATATTAACATAAATCCATTGCAACACCACTGAATCAAACCCCTAATGTTTACCTAGGAACAGAATATTTCTTAGTTATATAGAAAGTTACGTCTTTAAACCAAGGAAAATGTTGGTCATTCAACATGGTCAGATCACATGCAATTTTTATCACATAATCTGCAAGACTGTGCTTCATCTGATAAAGGACAGTCTCACCCTTTCTTAATGAAGGACATTCTTCACGTCAAAAGTTTGGAGAAGCTGTTTAATAAACCTAATGATACTTCTAATAGAAGATAGGTGCCCTCAAAAAGATAGTTAGAGAGCATTTGATTTCCCTGACTGCTAATAATTTTTTGAAAATATCATACTCTAGTTAGTGATGCCATACTGATTGATGTGTCTTCTTTAGGTAAGATTCATAAAAGCACTAGATCCTCAAGGATTTATAAGAAATTAAATTGTGCTACGGGTAAATTAAATACTTACTCTCTGGAAAAGAAAATCTCTCAGATGACATAGCTAAAATAATCCAGTTATGAAAGGCAGGCAGAATTACTTGCCTTTTGAAATTAAAAGCAAGAAAAAAAATAATTATAATTTCAGACTAAGTTCTATGAGAAATAAATATGAAAACAAAAAATTGAAGAGCTCTTGATGCCCTGCTGAATATTGCCTGTAATATCCTTTGTGATTTTCAGTAAGAGCAAAGGTCTAACAAAGAAGTACTAAGCAAACCCATAAATTTGACTTTTATGACAGGTAGATAATTTTGTATTTATGGAACAGCTTTTAAATGTACATTTCTATTGCCTGCTGACACACTTATCTATTGCCTTCTTTAAATATGGAAAATTCTTGCTTTAATGTTACTTTACATTTTAAATTTGATCATAGTTCCTAAGGTGACTAAAGACTTGGCTGTATGGAGAGAATAAAAGGCTGAGATATCTCACTAGCATGGTTTTCCTCAAATCTGTTGCTTAGAGAGAGTAAAAAGAGACTGATTTTCACTTTCAGTTTTTGTATTGAAATCTGACTGGGAGCTTCAGCAAAACAATAATACTTTACCTATTACTGAAGGTTTAGGGTGATTCTGGGTTTTTCATTTGGATTACAATAATGCCTTTGTATGCTCTATTAAAGACTAGATAAATAGAAGGCTATTAGGTAGCAAAGCTTATTGTTTCACTTTGTCACCTTAATTCTCCTGTACAAATATTATCTAAGATTCTTGGTTTTCAGGCAAAATGGTTTCTTTCTTGTACTGTAAGCATAATTTACATAAACTAAACCAATCCAGACAAAAAAAAAAAACAAAAACAAAACCGAAACCCCACCCAAACCAACAACAACAAAAATTCCAAACAAACAACAAAATATCCCAGTAACTGTGGAGAGCTCTTAATTTTCTTCACTGTATTAAACAATGAATAACATAGCAGAAGTAAACCGGAGAAGGAATATCTTGAGTACTGAGGTAGGTGTATTTAGAGCTACTGAACAGCAGCAGTTGAATTATGTCCTTCCAGATGTCCTGGCTGTTATTCTTAGAGGTGCTCCTGCTGTATTGAAAGATAAGAGGGAAGTCATTGTATCTTCTTTAACATAGTCTGCCTTGTTTAAAATCTGAGCTTCCTGTAGCATGCCCAGTGTCCTGTTAGAATTCCGTGCCATATCCTGCAGAATGGGACTCCCCAGAGAAAATTATCTGTGAATTTGAACCTTTATATATACTAAACTATACGTATACTAAAATAAAATATTAGATAGGTAGATAGATAGATAGATAGATAGATAGATAAGATGAATAAGATAGATAAAATATTCATACATTGTATATTATACATATATATATATATGGATGGAGATGGCAACTGCATTTTATTCGACCTGGTAAGGTACAGAAGTTGCCAGTTATACTTCTTGTTTTTTGTGGTGGACTGATGCTGACTAGATGTCATGTTATCACAGAGGTGTTAACCATCACTGCTGCCTGTCTTATTCTTGGCCAGCAGCTGGTCCATCTTGAAGCCAGCTGACATAGGGTCTATCAGAGTTAGGGGTAAGTTTTTAGCAACTTCTCAAAGAAGCCATCCCTGTAGCCTCCTGCTATCAAAACCTTGCCACACAAACCCAATGCACTGGTTAATAAGTCCTCTTAAAATTGCAGTTTAAACTTGACTGGATAGCCTTCTGGTTCACCCTTTCTTTAGGATTACAGAAGGAGATAGGATTAGGGAAGATGAGTAATTTCTGTCAGCTTTCACTCCATTAGCATGAATTTCTTCCAAATCACATGCATAAATCCTATAGCCTGTTGTTGAGGGCTTTCCTCCTGGTATGCCATGATGCCAACCTATGTAAGGAAGTTATTTCTTTGGCTTTACAGCTCACTTAGAAGAGTGTCTACAAATGTCTTCCAGAACTGACTGTGAGAGAAAATGAATATCTAATATGCTTGGCAAAAAAGTGACAGAAAATGTCACAATACTTTATACTCAGAGAATATTGAAGATAGTGGTGGTTGGGTAATGCAGGGAGAAAAACTGAAAAATAAGGAAATAACTATATACTAGGAAAGGACTATCTACTAAATGTCTACTTGGACTAATGTGACTTGCAGCACATGATTTACATGCTGGTTGTGCCCAATAGATTTAACCACCTATGTTGATGAACTAAAAAACTGTAATAAATTTCCACTCTTTTCATAATAAACAATGCTTATTTCCTGTTTGTCTGACTTCACTTACTCATAGTAAGTTACATTCCTGAAAAAGGGTGCAATATTGAATTAGCAGTTGATACTGTGAGAAGATAATTGTTTCTAATAAAGGAATAAAATTAGCTTTTAATCTCAATTTACTTTCAGTAGAAGACAGCTCATATAAACCATTTAAAAATGCTTATTCTCTATGGAGCAGTCAGAATAGAGCACCTTTCCATAAAGTTTTGAATTTCTTGCTTTCCTAGTGCTAGTAAAGGAATGAACTTATAATGTAATGAGAAGTATGAACTGTCAAATCATGAACGCATGGACGTATTTCCTTTCATTGTTGCAGGGAATTGTCCCAGATTTCAGTTCTGCAACATTTGGGCCCCACCTGAACTCTGTGAGTTGTTGAGATTCATTATACACTGTATAGGTGTCTAGTCTCATCCCTTTCTGGGAAGGAAGCTCCACTGATTGCAAATGGACTTCAAACTATTTTCTGATGGATTTCAAACTACATGAGTAGTGACTGAAAGAATATGAGTTTTTATCTTAGTTATTTTACACTCTTAGATAGATTTTTACTCCAAATTATATTGTTTTGCTCATTTGGTTGGTATTTTTTCAGTAGCTTCTTACATTTTAAACATAGCTTTGTGTGTTTATAGTGCGGTGGGGTTTTTTGTTGCTGTTGGCTTGTTTGTTTTTTCAAATTCCAAGATTTCATATGAAAAAAATGATACTTTGGATTAGCAGGAAGCTAGTGAAAGCACGTTGCTTAATGAGTTGTTGAAGTTACTGGGCAATTCTGAAATAAATATGAAAAATCTTTGTCCAGTTTTTCTTTTAGCTTGCTCATAGAAAAAGACAACTATCTGTTACATACTTTCTTGCAAACTGGTTATTCCTAACTTTTTTATTTTTATTTTTAGTCATTGATTATTAATTGATATATTGATACTGAAGTATCAAAACTAGCTTTCCGCTTTATATAGAAAATAATTATTATCAACTTCTGAAACTAACTGAAATCCATTAAGTAAGCAAAATTATTTTATCTGCACATTTGAATTCAGATTCTTGAAGGAATCCTGGAAGATTTTGAATTATTCTCTGGTAAGAGGGAGGAGCCACATGAAGCAAAAACTTGTCATTTTCTTCTGCTTACTAAGAAACGCTTAACTTCACAAGAACTCATGAGTCCCATACAACTTTAACATGTTCTTCTGTGACTGAAGAATTAACATGATTTGGCTGACCAAAAGGATCATTAAAAGTTGGTCTTCCACAATTAGGTCATTGAAACTCATTAAAACATTTTATTTTGAATGGATGTTGCTGTTTGGACAGCATACTTCAGTGAGCACTCCCCTCCATAGGACTTAGCTTTCCCTCCTTTCTCAAACATTGCACATTAGCACATAGAAAAACATCACGATAGGTCACATCAAGTTCCTGAAGAAAGACTTGAAAATCTCAGCATGGAAATAACATACATCTGCAGATGAATTCAGTCTGCTGAGTAAGGACAGCCAACATTGGTGGCAGATGTGATAGCTTGGAGCAGAATGTTCCCTAGTGTATAATGTCAAGATAAAACGTGGAATGCTGATTTTGATATTTGTTTTAAAATACGAGCCTTTTTTTTTTTTTTCCTTCCTTCCAAGGCAATGAAGGAGCTCCCTTGGCTGCCAAGTGATAAGTTTTTTCCAGCATCACTAGACAATAAACCACTGGCAACTGCACAATAAATATCCTCTCCAAGCATTTGGAATTAACTCTTGCAACTTTTTGTCAACCCCAGCCCTGCTGAGAAACGGCACATGAATTGCAAACTGTGCGTAGTAAGTTACTTCAGCAACCAAAGTACAAGAAAAACTGTCTACTATGGAACAATGCATGTGTAAAAATGGGTATGTACTGTATTCTTGGAGAGTACCCATAGTTGTGACTGCTTTCAGAACTGAAAGCATGCTTTTCAAGTTTTCTATGATTATAAATTATGTCTGAATGAGACTTGTGCTGTTTCACGAATGTGTTCTCCAGTGTTTCAAAAGCAACATATTCTTCCTGGCTAAAATGTGGTAAGTAATATTTACAACTTCTTCTTGAGCAACCCTCAGAAATGATGAAAATACTCTTGGCCAGCAACACATGAAGGTTTCAATGTGTCACAGTTTTAGTTTCCAGGGCAAAAACCAAATGGGACAAAAAGTAGGTCATGCCTCTGTTCTCTCTCTCACTTTTCCTGCAGGAAAAAGGTAGGCAAGGGAAGTAAAGGAGGTGACAAAAGAATTGAACATTAGAAGTTAAGAAAGCAATTTTTACAAAAAATAGAAGGTATTTAGGGAAGAGGAAAGTACAGAAGTATCAGAGAAAGGGATATACAGAACCAGATTGCATGACAATGGATTCCCTGGGATGTAGGCTCTATCACATGGCCGGTAGGCCTGACTGTGTGGTCACCAGCTCTCAGCAGCACCAAGGAGGCAAAGGCAAGAGAGAGCAAGCCAGAAATATCAGGAAAATTCTTCCTGGATATCAGGAAGAAGTTCTTCACTATGAGGGTGGTGGGCCACTGGAACAGGTTACCCAGGGAGGTGGTTGAGGCCCCTTCCCTGGAGATATTCAAGGTGAGGCTCAATGAAGACCTGAGAGGCCTCGTCTAGTTGGGGATGTCCCTGCTGACTGCGGGGAGGTCAGACTAGATGACCTTTGGAGGTCCCTCTCAGCCTGGACCATTCTATGATTCTATTCTATGAAATTGCCCCCCTTATATAGAATGTAGGCAGGAAATGGGAAGGGATAAACATGACCTGGGGACCCCTCCCCCGGGAAGTCAAGTTTCCCACCCACCATGGTCAGGTTTCCCTGCCCGCTTTAGGGTCTACCTAAGAGAGTTAAGTTTCCCCCACACACATAAAACTCAAACCACAACACAACACTTCCATCTTCCTCCTTTCTGAAATGCTATTTACAGTTTTATTATAGCTGCCATATTTCTCAGTGTACTTATGCTTCAGATTTTCATAGCTTGATAATACTGGCATTTCTGAGGAGAGTTAGCTTTTTGCTTTAACTTCAGAAGACTGTTGAACACTCATGAATGAACTGGTAGATTTTGTGTGTCAGCTCTGTGCATCCAATTTTTACCCCAATGCACAAGAAAATCTTGCAGAGATATGTCTAAGAGAAGTCAGGTGCACTCATGCACATGCACGATGCAAATTTATTGTGCTTTTCATCCTATGAAACCTTCAGGCTCACCCTTGGATTCTGTGTGTTATCAATGATATATTGACAGTTGTGGTTTGTTTCATCCTGTCATAAAATTCCCTTAGGAATAACCATGTCCTGTAATGGAGAGGAGACTGCAAAACTCCTTTGCAGTCCTGGGACTGTAAAGTCATCTGCCACTTGCATACCTAGGAATGAAAAACATAAATAACTTCTCCAGTAGCAAAAGACCCATTAAAACAATCCTCTGAAGCTGATAAAAATAGTGTTCATAAACATAGCCAAACCACTCACAATATGTATTTTCCTAGTATATCTAACTAATATTTTCATAGATGTTTACAAATCTAGTTTCAGTACCAGAACACCCTTTTTGAGGTGTGCATTGTCAGAGCCTGTCACATTTTATTATTATTACTTATAGTAAAGTGTGTTGTCAGATGGTAGATCTCAGCCTGATTGTATCATATGCTTTAGAAACACAATAACTGAGATGATATCTTGACAGACAGATGGTTCAGTTATTCACTGTATGAATCTCCTCTTAATCTCTCTTGTTTATAGTTATGCTTGCTGTCTCAAAACAGCTATGAGGGAACTGGGGAAAATTCACAGGACAACACAGATCTTGGATGGAGGTATGGAATATTTTCCACTGATCGAAGAGCTAAGCATACCAGGAAAAGAGGTGCTGTAATAAGTCTTCAGCCTCTATGACATGGAGATTTTGATTTTTCATGAGAGGTGATTACACATAATTCTTCTACCCTATATGGCATTTAGGAAGCTAAAAATTGACATGGGTTCAAGGACATACTGAACATACTCCTGGAAGAAAACACCATTCAGAATATAAATACAAAGACATCAGCCACTAAGTCAGGAGGGGGTTGGAACGTGGGAGAATATTCTATGGAAAAGTTGCTATAAATTCCTTCTGTTGGTACTGCTTTTCTGTAAACACTGGTAAATCTAAGATATTGAGGTAGATGGACTTTCGTTATGACCTGTTATGGGATATCACCTGTCTACAGATGAGGCAAGTATCCTTGGTGACTGGTTTAAACAGAATGCCTAACCTGTGAATAAATAAAATTAGAGGAGATGATTCTTAATTTTGGCAGCCCATTCAACACAAGACTTCACAAAACCTAAATATGTGCTTGGGGTTAAGCCTATGATGAATCAGTTGAAAAGAAAGAGCTATATTCACCAAAGTGGCTTCATTGAAGTGAAAGGAGTTGCCTGAAATAAAATTAATAGAAAGAAGTAAAACAATGATGCTCTTTCTAGTTGGTAGACTGGAATGTATAAACCCAAACAAGCTGCCATGAAGAAATTTGAGGAATTTACTCCAAGACAACGACACTGAGCAACATCTCACTTCTCTCAGAGGCAAACCACGTGGGTTTATTGCAAGATAAAAGTGTGCTTTCAGGGAACTGTTGCTCACAGAGCAGCTGATAACTTACACATATAGTCCTAGCTAGGAGAGAGCATCCCCATTAGCAACAAGGAGAACAATGCATTTGTGAGCTTGTGTTACCCTGAAAATCTCTGAGGAAACATTATGACATATTACTTATTCATTTCTCTAATATATTTTTCCAATTTTAAATGGAAAGAAATCAATCTGAATTTATCTCCCAACCAAATGCACAGATCATGGGAAGCATCCTGAAAAAGTCATGACAGTTTTCCAGGTTATGGTTTATGTTGGCCTAGATACTGTTTGCCAGTACTGTTTGATTAATTCAGTTAGCATTCCTAATAATGTAAACAAAAAATTTAAAAAGTCATAAATCTTTGGATTAGTGCAATCTCTTTCCCACTTTGAAATAAAACTGTTAAAGCCGTAACTGAACCAGATAATATACAAGTCTCTTGTAACAGGACAATTGGTGGAACTGACTTACCAAGCGCAATTTCTTGTTTTGCAGTAAAACATGCTACATCTACTGCATGTCCCATAATTGATCTTAGCTGACAAATCTTAATTTGACTGTGGGCAAACTAATTGTCTATTATTTTAGCTCGAGGCTGTTTTGCTTTAAAAATCAAATAATGATTTGGAAGAAATACAGCAAGTCATTTTCTCTGAGAACACAGAGTTCCTACTGACAGTGGCTATTAAAAAGATTTAATGAAATCACCAGGACTTGTTTGAAACTGGTCTAGGTACATTTTTATACTCAATCTGTACATCAATATTAATTTTTTAACACAGATGGAGGTTTTATTGGTACCCAAGGAAGAAAGTAGAAAAACAGATTACTGGAATTTCAAACTACAAGTAGAGCACAAAGCTGATGGAGGCAAGTGTGAAATTAGACCTATGAAACACCAGGAAAATTAAAATGCAATAAATAAATACACAAATTAAAGGGGCTGCTGGATGCTAATTGGCACGAGCTTACCCTCCTTCTAAGCAAAAATGTATTTCAGTGATGCCCATCTACTTTACCATGTAAAAGGTCTGCCAGTCAAATCATTATAGGCCCTAATGTTGAAGGTTCTCGAATATCTTGATTAAAACTGATTTCACATTGAAATATGCATTGCATAATTTAATTTAATCAGAAGTCTGATCCATCTCCAGCTCAGGTCTTGTCTATTCCACACACCCCCCGCCTCTACTCCCTGCCCCCCACTGGTGAGTTTTCATTGTCTGTCTTTCTGTCAAAGGAAGTTCTCCAAAATTCTGAGTGAAAAGTCCCTTTAGAATTGCTAGTACTTCTCCTGTGTTCCAGGCAAAGGCATTTTGATGTGTAAAAGAAGTGCAAGTGCAAGCATTGTGTACAAGTGAGGTGTAGGTTATACATATCGCTGGATTAGCAGATTGCTTATTAGTGACAGTAAAAAAGTTTAGGGCTTTTGTAAGAGGACAAACTCAGAGCCCATTCATAGGAGATCAAAGATATTCACAGATGTAATACCTCCTGCAGTCATCTGAAGCCTATCAAGCCTCTGAGTTTCACTGCTATTTATATATTGAATCCCAATGCATGCTGTATCTGGGCACCTCATAAACTGGGCACCTCATAAACTAATTGTAGCTTAGCATACTATAATGTAATATTATGCCTACTTTATAGATGGATAGTGAGAAGCAAAGTTTAAACTCCAAGTTATCAAAGGACTCTTAGGTATTTGTATCTCATTTAGGCATCTCCATTCCTCTGAAAAAAACACTGAAGGATTTAAAAGTTGGTTAATCTAAAAATTCACATTAACCTTTGCAGGAATAAGTCTAAACAAAGAATTCATTCACCACTTCCTATCAACATGGAGGTGATCAGCCATATCCAGAAAAGCAGGGCTCCATCACTTGTAACAGTTGCTTGGGAACACAAGCACCATCACTTTGAACATCCCACCCATTCTTTCTTCACCCAGCTTTATACTCTGAGCAGGACAACAGCTGGTATGGGATACCCCTTTGGTCATTTGGGGTCAGCTGTTACAGTTGTGTCCTCTCCCAAATTCTTGTGCATCTTCAGCGTACTTTCTGATGAGGTAAGGTGAGGAGCAGAAAAGGCCTTGGCTCTGTGTAAGCACTGCTCAGAGCCACTCACAAAAACACCCCTTCTTATCATCAATATTGCTTTCATCAGAAATCCGAAATATAAACCCATAGTAGCTACTGTGAAAAAATTATTCCAGCCAAAACCAGCACAGTAGGAAAAATTATGAGAGAGCAGATATTGTTCCCCTTTACTGCAAATGATGTTATATTTGAAAAAGCTACAGGCTACAACTGCTTATACAAGCTTAGCTAAAACAAGTAAAGGGAAGAAGGAGAACAGGGGAAGGAGCTATAAATACAGGTCACGTAGACAGGAGTCTACAGCAGCAGGTTGCCTGCAGTATCTGAATAATCCTGGATGTATTTCTGCAATAGCAGAGTCTTGGAAAACCAGGCTGAAAGGCACAGTGAAATTATGTGGCTCTTGCTTTCTCCGTATTTCCCATCTTCCCACTTCTCTAAATTGCATATGTAATTGCTTCCCTGTTTTTCATAAGACCTGTGGAGCAAAGCTGGTTTTGAGAATGCCTTGTCTTGGTTTCATTGTGTCAATGAGATGTGAGAATTAGTTGTGCAATGAAAACCTCTGTGATTTGAGGTACAATTCTCAATGTCTTCTCTCATGAGGATTGTCTAATTAATATTTTCTTTAAAAACAAATTACTTCTAAGGATTTAATTAACACAAAGTACTGACATTTTTAGGTTTAAACTGAACCTGTTTAATCAGTAAATACTTTCATCATTCTTTGTTCTTTCTCTCTTTCTGCACTTTCTAGTTGACAGTAGAAATGGTTTGCTTTTTCAATTTAACAAATACTAAATGTAGCAGGTGATGCTTCAAATGCCCCTCTAAATATATTTCTGTCTATGGAAAGTACATAAATTTCTGGGATTAGATATTTTACCTACTTTTAACCACTTTTTAAATCATAGAATCATAGAATAGTTTGTGTGAGAAAGGGCATTAAAAGATTATCTAGTTCCAACACCCCTACTGTGGGACACCTTCCACTAAAACAGGTTGCTCAAGGCCCTACACATCCCAGCTTTGAACACCTCCAGGGAGGAGGCAACCACAACTTCCTTGGGCAACCTGTTCCAGCATTTCACCACCCTCATTGTAAAGAATTTCTTCTGTGCTAAATCAAAAGTACCTCTTCCTATTTTTCAAACTCATTCTTCCATTTCTTTTGGTTTTCTGAAAAAGAAAAAAAAAAAAAGGAAAGAAAAGGTTTGTTCTAACATTGGTAGACATAATTCAGCAATGCTTAATGGTCATTAAGATTTCAAAGTAGATTATACAACCCTCTTTGTGTCAAAAGAAGTTGAATAGCCATATTTTAATTGTTGCCATGCAGACACTGTGAATCACCTCTCATTATTCCATTACTATTTAAAAAGAAAAGAAAAAAAACCCACAAAACTAGTTTTACTAGCTGCTTGTTTCCAAATGTACTTGTTTTCTCAGAAAAGTTTTCAGTAGCTCATTAACAAATACTCAGATTTTTCCTGACAAATATTCTTGCCTTTCCATCTACAATGCTCTTCTCATTTCTATCATTTCTGTGAGTTAAACTTTTCATCCATCACATTGTACAAGTATGAAGCACTCCATTATGTACTAATATCATCCTTCTCTTCCCCAGGAAAATTTTCATTCAGAACTGCAACATATTCTGCTTCCTTTGTCCAGGCTGCTGTGATCCATTCCCTCCCATGGCTGCCTTCTGTATGGACACTTCCCCTCTGTCTTTGTGTTGCTTGTACATGAACTGGACATCTGTCCTCTTGGTGATTTTGCTTCTGCTTATTACTTTGCCTCTAACCTTTTGTTTGACCGTTATTTGTTCTGAGTTGGTGATTGGCATTGTTCAGAGCTTTCCCCCAGACAGTTTTGCTGTCCTTACTACTAAGATGCAGTTCTCCAGGGTGAAATCTTTCTCTCAGCAGTTTCTCCAGTCATGAAGGGTCAGACATCCCACAGCCCATCCTGTCAATTAATGGACAATCTCTAATGTTTACAAATTTACATGCCGATGCTCGAGTTTTAATTTTCTTCATTTGCTTTTAGTTCTGGGATAAAAAAGACCCACAGTAGATCTCTCTGAAATCTCATACTGAAATCCATAAGAACCACTGGACATCCTTCATTATTCTTCTAGGAATTTTGTCATTTTTGCAGGCAGCATCACTGTGACCACTGCCTTTGCCTTATGTCCATTACTATTGAAGATATGTTTTTGAGAATAAAACTTGGTTGCAGTGCCTGGGTTCTATGTGAGAAGCTTTTAATTGCTGCTGCTTCTGTCCTCACTCCTCACCTCCTCTGAGTCTCTTTAGACTGGCTGAGTGATAATAGGGCATCATGTTTTCAACAAATGCTGGCTATTTATTAAAATAACTGCTTAAGATATTCAGTTTCAGCACTGTGCATATAAGCTCTGTACACACTAGCAAACTTTCCTTTTGCAGTCTCTGATCCTGCTCCAACTGCTGTTCAGAAATGACTAAAAAAGTGAAGCATTTCATACAGAGGGTTCATCCTGTATTCCAATAGCATTGTTGTTATTAGGAAATCATTCAATTCAGAATTTCATTTTGGTCAGTGTCATCTCATTACCGTTAATCACATTCCACATTGCTACAAAATTATTCTGTCACTCTTAATTTCAAGCACATCTCAGCGTTGTTATTTAGGATGTGTGTGCAGCAGAGTGTCAGTGCTGTGTGGTTTTCTCAAGGTAGCTCTGGAACCAAGGAGCAGTCTGAATGTCTTAAAACGACACCCTGACCCAAGTATTGTTCCTAATATATTCATGATGCTTCCATGCAGACTGAGCATGATGGAAATGGAGAAATTGGTCTGTAAATAATTTAATCTGTAAATCTACCTTGTTTCACAGACTTGCAACTTTGTGATTTTTCTCCTTTTTGTGTAATGTTACCACATGCTAACACTGATGTGGGCTGAGACATTGAGAGTAATTTGTAACGGGAAACAGATACTTTGGCTTCAATTTGATTTTGTGGTAAGAGGAAGCTACTATGGTGTGTTAAGATAACAGTCCTAAAAGTTGCAGTGAGAAAGAAGGGGTTATAGGCTCTGCCATCCCATAGACTTCTCCAATGAGGTCTGCAACTGAGTTCTGTTTCTGGCTCATCCACTAACCTTATGAATCATTTCAAATAACACATTTCAGCTCTCTCTGATAGATATTCTCCTACCCTTGGTCTGTCAGAGAATCATAGAATCACAGAATCAAGGGTTGGAAACAGGTTGGAAAAGACCTCAGAGATCATCAAGTCCAGCCTATTACCTAATACCTAACACCTCCTAACAATTAAATCATGGCTCAAAGTGCCACGTTCAATGTTTTTTTTAACACCTCCAGGTGCACCACCTCCCTGAGTAGCCCATTCCTCCGGCTAATTTCTCTGTCTGTGAAGAACTTTCTCCTCACCTCAACCTCAGATAGTTGTAGAGAGCAATATGGTCTCCCCCGAGCTTCCTCTTCTCCAGGCTAAACAACCCCAGCTCCCTCAACTTCTCCTCATAGGTCTTGTTCTCGAGACCTCTCACCAGCCTCGTTGTCCTTCTTTGGACACTTTCAAGTATCTCAGTGTCCTTCTTAAACTGAGGAGCCCAGAACTGGACACAATACTCCTGTCCATGTGGATGGTTAACTATCCAGTGTATTGTGAATGTATACCATAAGTAGCAAACTTCAATCTTTGGCTTGATTCTCAGCTGCAGTCTTTACATTTAAGCTTGCAGAAGTGAAGTATACTCTCCTCTTTCTATATTATAAATGTAATAACATAAAACCCAATGATCATAGGTGCACACAACACTGTGAAAGGTGTAATTAGGAATTCTATAGTCTGTCTATACTAAAAATCAGGATTGCTGTGATAAGGTAAATTGCCTTCATGCAAATATTTTTGAGCATAGATATGTTATTTTCTAAATGTCTGTCAAATCTATGCACACTTGTGAAGTGTATTTGATAATATTTAAGCCTAGCTCACTATGTCACATCTACATAGAAGGAGATATTGTCTTATGAAAGTAAGAGGTAGGAAGCTGCAAAACCACACATGAACAAGTAGTAAATAGTAGTCTAGGTGGATTCTCTGGATGTGTGTTCTTCACCAGAGAATGCAAAATACTTTCTTTTACCCTGTGACAAATTTTAAACTGATAATTCAGCATCAAAAACACATCCCAGAACGCATCACAAGCTAACAGCAAGGATCAAGAAAAATGTTATTATTTTTAATCCCTACAATAGGAAATGTTAAGAAGGGACTCGTGTCTCTATCAACTTTGCCCTGAAAATATCACTTTTCTGCCTTTGTTATTATGAAATTTGAGTCCTGGGAAAAACAAGGAACCAGAAATGAGTAAGGGAAGAGAAGTGTGGTATCTTTCAAATTGTTTTTCTAATAACAACAAAAAGCAGAATCCATCACAGAGAAGATTGCTACATAATGAAAAGAAGTACATGATTATTGTCCAAACCATCTTCCAGATTCAATTCTGGTGGAATAATTTCACTACATGTGCAGTGGTAAAGCTAAAAGAGGAGATAGGCTGAAGGAATCTGAGTTAACAGTGTTCTTGCATATGGAAATGATGGGGTTTATAGCCACCTTGTCCTTATGACTGACTTGCTTGTCCACAGTGTCGTGATTCTAGTCACCAACCACACACAGATTTCTAGTAAATGCTCATAGTACTGCAAATAATTGTCTTTCTGCTGTTTACTGGCATTTGTCATCAGATTGTGGTAGTAGACTGCCCAATTGCACCCTCAGCAGTCTTGCCCTGTGGCTGGTAAGCAATGTATTCAGGCACCTTGAACAGTTTTGAGAACCTAAAATTTGCTTTTACCTCTGTGTGAAAAAACCTCAAACTGGCTCTGAGAAAGGAGGTGTCTGGGTGAAGACAGGCCGGCCACTCAGGAGCCTTAAGTGTGACTTTGTCATTGTCCAGTTGCTGAATGTTTTATGACTAAGTGTATTGTCCCACGGACTTCTTTGTTCCTATTGCTGAGCATGGATCTTCACAGGTGGCCTTCTGCATTGCCTCTGCAATGAATGGTACAGAGGTGAAATGCCTGTGTCTGTCCTAACTAATGGATGTATAAAAAAAGGCAAGCATTTCTGAAGGTAAATTGTTGATATCCATGTTCCAAAAAAAAAAAAAAAATAAATAAATTGCCATTCTAGCAAAATGCCCAAGCACATACTCCATGATCCAACAGCACTGTCCTCCAAAGCATGATTCACAGCACGTCGATAGGAAATGTAACCTTCCCTGATGACTCTAGGAACCTAAAGTTAGACAGTGAGAATGCTCCCTGTTGTGTCTGCTTTCTGCTTAGCATTAAAGTTTTGAGTGAACTCTGCAGACTCAGGGGCATTTGTTTGAGCTATTATTGCATTATGGCATAAATATACTTCTCCTTACTCCATAGCATTTCTTACTGTGTCCTGCTCAAGGGATGCTCTGAGGTTGTGTCCTTTGAGACTGGTGACCTCTGTGAGGGCAGAACTTATTCTGTCTAGTTTTCAATCCCATAGCTTTGTTTCAGTCTATCCAAAAAATGCAGGTTATTGCAAACATTGCAAGTCAGTTAGAGCGTGCAGCATGAAAAATACATGTGAATGGTTCAGCGTTGTGCAACCGTAAATGTGTGATGTGCTCAGCAGTGTTAGAACAAAATATTTGTTGCTTAAAAGCAAATAGTGCTGAGAGCTCCACTTCTCCCAGATAAACCTTGCAATTTTTCGGATGCTAAATCTTTTGCTCTTACTCTGTCATTGACACTGGCTGGCCTAATCAGCTCAAGGCACATTTTTAACTCTCTTCCAGACAATTCAATCAGCCCAATGGCAGCTTTTTTTCAAGCCCACATTTCTTGCATAACAAAAGCACTAAAAAATGCACTGCAGAACTACCTTGTCTAGGAGGAAAAGCCTGGACTTGATTTCCATCAGAAAGGCTCTGCACAAGTGAATAAACAAACAAATGAAACACTACAAAGTCATGAGATGTAACTGGTGAGGGAAGATTTCTTCTTGTGCTCAGTAGTTCTATTCTGATGAGGAAAACAGAAAACAGAGGCAGAATCAGTGATGGGTAAGGGAGTTAGAAATGAAAAGAACTCTGTTAAGAGTAATTTGCACGTTTCTGCAACTTTTTATCTAATGCTTTCTATCTGCTGTAAAATTCTCACCATGTTCCTGAATAAAGTGATTTTATGTTGTTTTTATGGATGAAAACTGAGGTGAAATTGAGGAGAAACTGAGGGAGGCTGAAATCACTGAAGGTCACACAAGGACTTGGAAACATACTAGGAAATTTAGCAAAAAGTCCCTTTTTCTCATTCTATTACTGGATTTTTATTTTTTATTTTGGTTAGAACTGTTCTGGATTGTACTTGAATTCATACATGGAAAGAAGCAAATCAGTATTTTTCTTCTACCTTCTCACTTCTCTACCAAGAGGGGCTGGACAGAATCCAGTCCTTTACATTTCATGAAATAAGTGCTAAATCTTTCAAAGTCTGTATCTGACAGTGATATAATGTGATCAGCAGGATGAATCTTGTATCATACCTGCTTAGTTTAAGTAAGTCTCCTGAGTTAAATCAAACAACCCTGCATTTTCTATGGTCAGAGTGTTTATACAGGACATGTATAGCGCAGCACAGCTCACAGAAAACGTTGGGCTAATTTCTTTGGGGCTGCAAGCCTGTGGAGATGGACCCAAGTCCATCTGAATCAGTATACAGAGTTGTTACTACCCTACAGCTCTGAACAGAGCTGGAATTAGAAGAGAAATAGAAAAATAAACTGGTTCACATTCATCTGGAAGAGAAGATGTACATAAGTTAAATTATATTAATCACTGAACAATTGATTTAGGTTTGGATCCTTCTCAGTCCCATGTCTCCATTGTATCTGAGCTGCTTGATTTGACATGTGGTCTAAAAATAATCATAGAATCAGTCAGTGTTGGAAGGGACCACAAGGATCATCTAATTCCATCCCCCTTGCCATGGGCAGGGACACCTCACACTACAGCAGGCTGACCAGAGCCTCATCCAGCCTGGCCTTAAACACCTCCAGGGATGGGGCCTCAACCACCTCCCTGGACAACCCATTCCAGGCTCTCACCACTCTCATGGGGAAGAACTTCTTCCTCACGTCCAGCTTGAATCTCCCCACTTCCAGCTTTATTCCATTCCCCCTAGTCCTATCATTACCTGATATCCTAAAAAGTCCCTCCCCAAGATCTGTTTTACTCTATCAAACTCACTTGCGAGCGGCTGGTGTTGTAGAATAAAATTGCAGTCTCCTCAGTGGCTCATTGGGGCTATCATATATTGTGATGGAGGTAGGTTTCATACTTGATGGGATGATGAATGGTTCTTTTGATTGATGAGTTTTACATTTTATGCAAACTCCATGTGACAGATACAAATCACAGGCACTGTAACCGAAAACTAGAAACCTGACTTGATACATCTCCTGTATTCCTTTATCTCTGAAGAGATTTTTCTTGCCAGTTCATTAGAGGCTTCATTTTTTTTCAGATTTTGTTTGTTTGGTTGGTTGGTTTACTGGATATTATTGTCTTGTAAAAGATTTCATTAAGTAAATAGCAAAAGTTTTGGACCTCAACTTTATTATAAAGGTCATTCTCAAAAGACTATAAATATGCTGCTTCTTCTGAAGTCTCATCAGGGTATGAAATCTTCAAGGTCAGGCTTGACAGGGCTCTGAGCAACCTGACCTAGTTGGGAATGTCTCTGCTTACTGCAAGGGTGTTGGACTAGGTGACCTCTAGAGGTCCCTCCCAACTCGGACCATTTTATGATTCTGTGATCTTGGGGAGTAAGAGGCATATGAAAAAAAAATGATTATTTGTATGATCGTCTGCTAATTCGTTAAGTTTGTTAAATTAGATTACCTTTTATAAACGTGAACTAGTTGGTTAGAAGACATTTTTATTTCTAAGTTCCTCATAATGTCATTTCAGCTCAATGGGACAAGAGATTAAGCATTAGTAATATACTTGTATTGCCTTAAAAAAAAATGGACCACAAAAGAAGTATGGTAAAACCAGGCCCACTTAGATTTGCCCTCATTGTTTTCAGCCTTTACCAAATTGTTGCTCTGCCCTGAGAATGCAAAATTATACAGGGGAAGGCTTTCTACAGCATCAGTTTGGGTGACCAGGAGTTCAGTTGGTTCTTATACAAAAAGGGTTGATCCAATTCCTAATATTGTCAGTGGTGATTACTTATTGACACCTTGGTAAAGATTATTGTCCTAACAGAGACTTACGATGTTGAGTTACCTGAGTTTACCTCCTTGGCTTCAGTTCTACATCAGTCTTTACTAGCTTGGTACACACTTCAGCAGTGTAGGTTTGACACCTTCATGTTAGAAGAGGATACCTGTTGTTATTTAAAAGAATTTTAAAAGAATTTACAGAGACAAGCTTCAGTCTTACTAGCTGCTTTATGCATGAAGACTATGCACAAAGATTCCCATAGCTGATAGAAGAGTGCCACTTTGAAACATAATATCCTGCACACAAGATGTGTTGTCTCAGCAGTTGAAGATCCCATTAAATCTTGTTGAAGTAGCAAGAAATTTCGTTTGATTAAGAGATGGAATTCCATCTAGCAGATTTCAGTATGAGAGCTGTTCTTGGAAATATAAACCTAAATAATCCTGGTATCTTTTCTGACTTGTTGAGTTTAAGTCACAGTGTTCTTCTTGTTATTGTCTTGTATTAACCACAGCCAGAGATAGGGAATACGATAGATAATAACATTGTACAAATCTTCTAAGTAACGTGCACACAGAGGATAATATGGCCATACAGAGTTCATCACAGCCAATGTAATTACTCTGAATGTCAAAGCAACAAATAGTGACTGGCATCTTCTGCAACAATGCCAATAACTTTGACAGCAACCAAATGGAAATACGTACTGGCTTTCCAGTTCTTCAATGAATGACAAAGGTAAAAATAATTCCTTGCCTAGATGATTTGGGCATATCGTTTACTATCTGTTTCTGGGGTAAAATAATAAGATGTTTGTCATGGAAAAGAAAAATTTCCAAACTAGTCCCTTACAAATACATGAGGGCTTTTACAAGGTAATGAGACTGTGAAGAAATAATGATACTATATGTGAATTATTCCCAAAGTGAGAAAAAAAAAACCTGACTCAAAACAAACAGTTCTGTCATATGACATCATAAGCTACTAACTGTGGTGAAAGCAGAATTTAGTCCTTTGGCTTTGAAAATAAAGCACATTTTTCCAATAACTCCAGGTGTTATGCCACTTTCCTAGAATGCATTGCAGTTAGTATGGTCATGTGGCAGTGTCTTATTCATTGGGACCTCACCATTAAATCCAGAAGAAAAAAAAGACCAAACAACTCCTCTTTGTCACAACTGGTTCACAATATAAGGCAGGAGAAGATGAGTGTACTGAGATGGAGTAGCATATGCAAAGCAATGCAGCTTTTCATTTTACTACATAGAGTTATTCCGGGACAGAATCCTAGGCCAGTTGTGGGCTGCAGGCCATCAGCAGTTCTAAGTCAGCCAGGACAGCTGATGGAGTTTGCTACAGATGTATCCCAGTCAAAGAGCATCACACAATATACAGGAGGAAGTTTGCAGAGTAAAGGGCAACACCATCCTGGTGTGTATCAGGAGTATTATGACCACCAGGATCAGGAAAATTATTTTTTGCCTCTGTACTCAGCACTGGTGAGATTGCAGCTCAACTACTCTGTTCAGTTTTCTACTCCTCCTAGTATGAGAAAGACATTGAATTAGTGGAGCAGGTCCAGAGAAGGGCAGCAAAACTGGTGAAGGTTCTGGAGAACAGGTCTTATGAGGAGCAGCTGTAGGAACTGGGGTTGTTTAACCCTTGGGAAAAGGGGACTGAGCGGAAACCACTTTGCTCTCTACAACTACCTGAAAAGGGGTTGTGGCAAGGTCAGGCTTGGTCTTTTCTCCCTAGTAAAAAGTGATAGGATGAGAAGAAAGGCTTCAAGTTGCACTAGAGGAAGTTTAGGTTGGTTATTAGAAGAAACATTTTCACTGAAAAGATTCTCAAATACTGAAACAAGCTCCCCAGGGAGATGGTTGAATCCCCATCCCTGGAGGCATTTAAAAAACCCATAGGTATGCTACCAAGGGACATGGTTTAGTACCAAACTTGGTAGCATTAGGTAATGGTTGGACTCAATGATCTTGAAGGTCTTTTCCAACCAAAATTATTCTATGCTTCTATGAATTTGTAAGCCACACTGACCTATAAGAGAAGAGTAAACACATTATAGCATTATTTGTTGTTCATAATTGTGGTAATAGGTTTTTATCTTGAATAATATTTATTCAAATAATTATTCAAATAGATTTGTAGCCTGCTGCAAATTAATAGCTTTTACCAACAATCCATTGTTTGTTTTCTTCAAAGCCTTTGAGACTTGGCTATAGAATAAAAACAATACGGATATGCTGTATGACTGTATACAATCTGAATATAAGTACTGAACATTTTAAGTGAAGGATTGATGGAGAAGTAAAGATGATTGTGTATTGAGAGTCTTTAATTATTACCGAAGACTGGTTAACATATATACAGAACATAGGACTTGCTCTTGAGTTTCTTATTAACTTGCAAGAGAAACTAAGTCTCTGATCTTGCTTTTACAAGTTTTGAAGTATTACACAAAAGAGTAATCTCCATTTATTCCTATGAACCTGTTCTTTAGCATAGTAATGTGTATCCATAAAACTGCTTAAGGTGGCACCCTAAAATAATACATTCTAATGGGGTTCTGCCATAATTACAATAGAAAGTTCTTTTCTCTTGAGTTGCTACTCTTTATGATGCAGGTCAGAGAATTTAGTCCACCACCCAAATGGAGCTTATGATTGGCTCTACTAAGAATCTAGCTGGTGTTTTCCTACTTGTAGGTCAGGATTTACTCTTGTTGCTACTTTTAATCTGTAGAGTTGCTGCTTTTAGCTACTTGAACATGATTGGTTTGGGGTTTTATAATTGACAATTAAAAATTATTTTAATTGTAACTCAGGTTTGTTCTTTGTGATAAAATTCAGAAGGTTAATTCACACCTTTGATGTCAGGGCTAAGCTATGCCTTTGATCTGTAAATAGGGGCAGAAAAACTGAAAGGAGCTCACCTGTGTTTGTGAGTAATTACTCTACATTAATCTGAATTCAAGTCTGAAATTATATTGCTGTATTAGCATATCAAAGGCTTTCACAGCAGAATATTTTTTGACAAGAAGTTAACTATTTCAATTGAGCCTGCAGTATTACAAACACAAGCAAAAAGAAATCCTAACCAGCAACTCCCCCCAAAATATACAAAACCCCAATGCTTTAGGTTGAAAAGACAAATTACAGAATTATTTTGAATCTTTTTCTTATGGCACTGCAGTTTATAACAGTTAATAAATGGTATTGTGAAATACACTAAATATAAAATCTCATTTACAAGACATTGGATCAAATTCAGAATATACACTTAGTTTGAATACATATGTATAAGATGCACAAAACCAAAGATTCTTACAAGGCTACATTGGTGGGTTTTGTTTGTTTGTTTGTTTGTTTTGTTGGTTTTGGTTTTTTTTTTTTTTTTTTGCAATATAGGTCTAATGAAAACAAGGAATGATGGAGATACATTCTCAGTATATCATATTTTACTGTTGAAATGCTCAGTATTTTGTTACCTGTTTCTGATCTGAGTCCATCTTAGCAAATTTCTTTCTTTCTCCCGGTGACTGTTATGGCTTTAGAATGTCAAGAAGGATAGAAATGTCACTTTCATACTATGCTCTAACTGGATGTGATTTGAAAACCTTTAAGAAGAGAGGATGTATAGTTCAGACCAGCTCAGGCTACAGAGGCAATATAATCTATCTGTCAGTCTCAGGGTTAGAACTCATGGGGATCAAGGTGATGATGATGATCTAAGTCACCCTCTGTGCAAAACCAAATGTCATGTGTTTTTGTGGGGTCCTCTCCTGAGCCGCCAAATTGGGAGTGGTGCTGACTGCCAGGCAAAGCTTCTCTTTCAGCATTTGCTGCTGAGTATTGCCAGTTCAGTGACAAACAATGAACTCTACCTAACTCCTGTGTACAAGGAACTGAGGTCTCCACTTGAGATTATGAATTCCATTTCCAGAGCTGACTGCCTATAGTGTGGCAATGCTGAGTGTCATGGTAACTAAGTGAGTTTCTTGAAAAACCTGGACCTAAGCTGACACTCTGAGGATATGAAAATGAATCATGGACTCATGAAAATAAATGTTGCTGGTGACTGAAAGCACAATTGTTTTCCAAGTCAGTGCCTTCAACAGAAAAACCTAAAGAAACATTGAACAGGGTCAGACTTAGTATAGAAGAGCCTCTATTCCTTTCTGCAGCATGCCTTGCCATCTTTTGAAAATAAATGGCCCCTTGCTATTGAGCAGTACAGGACATATATAATTTTGCTGGGTATCATGACAATATATCACCTTAAATCACAATTTCTAAAAAGTAAAAGAAAATTAGATAAGAAGACCAAATTAGTTGTGCTGCATTTCAAAACTCTAAACCTGCCAAACATAAATAACAACTAAAATAAAGAAGAGTCTGATGCATTACTTGAAATGTAGACCATCTTCTTTGTCTTTTGTGAATTATGACTTCTTGCACAGGTTATTTGCTGTTCTGTATAAGTCTATAGATTAGACATTTCAAGTTCTTTTGATCAGCTGTCTTGGGAGATTTTTATTATGAAGACTCAGAGAAAAAAAAAAGTGAAACTTTCTTCTGGAAGAACAATCAATTTTTCACTTATACAAACTTTAACTGTACATACATTTTCCAGATGCCTGTTGAATACAATTATGTGCCTTGGTAAGATAAACTTTGAGTAGTAATATATGGAAAGTGTATGTGAAAACCCTAGCCAGGCATAATAATCAGAACTCACTTGTCTACTGTGTCTTCCAGGGAAATGGACTGATTTTACATTTTTGGCTCTCAAAAGTTTCAGCTTAGTAAAACAGGTATTATTTATCTTCAGATGATCTTCTATGTGCTTTAATTCTCTATTCTGCTAACCCATTTTATTCTCACATTTCTTTACTGATGTCAATGTACAAGGAATAATTAAGAGGGAAGTAGGAATTAACTAGAAGAATTTAAAATTAGAGAAACTGACTTTGCAAGAAGGACACACAAGTGTACCTATGAAGCCAACGAAGTTCAAGAATGGCCAGCTGCACATTAAATGGTTCTGCCTCTTCAGAGATTCATTAGTTGAGATGCTAGGGGTTATTACACACAACATCAAAATGTAATTCCTTTTGTAGAACTAAACAGCATGGATCTATGACAAATGGAATAACAGGCCTTTTATGTGCTTGTTTTTACTTTTACTGCAGTAATCTTCATTAAATAATACAGAACTCTAAACTGTCATGTCCCTATAGCTGTTTCAGGTTATACTGCATAGGATGAATCATTGTGATTATCTTTATACTAAATGAAACTCAGTTACAAGGTAAAATACATGAGCTTAAATGTCTTTACCTCAGCACTGGAGTAGTCTATGAAAGCATGTGCAGTAAGTAATAGAAGCTCAGATGCCACATGTAAATTTAAACCCCTATTTCTCAATAATTTCTCAATATCGTTACAGCTTCAAGTTAAAATATGCAAGAGATTTGTCAGTCTTTCCTTAGACAACACTTCCTATCTCACACCAAAAAAATAACCTAACCACACTAAATACAGAGAAGCCAATATTTCAGCATTGGTTCATGGGACTATCTCATAAAATATTTCCAGTGTCTTATAATTAAGACAGTTTTCCTGCATTTTATATCTCATAGTCACTGCCAATATTAATATTTAAAGTGGATAATGTAACTAGAACATGTTTGAAATATGCAAAAGGGTATCTTGAATCTTTAAAATCATTTCACATTTATTCATTTCTATAACAGTTTACCAGAATGGATAAATGACCCAGAGAGGGTGAGCAATTGTGTTGTCCTTGTTACACCAGTCTAAATGAATGCGTAATCTGGACCAGAATTTGAGCTGACAGTGCCCCGATACTGTTTCTTAGTTGAAAGGATGCTCACACACAGCTGCACTTTGATCTTATATAAAAGTATTCTGTTTTGAGACTGTTCTTTCACACCTAGAAGTACATTTCAGAGTCATGTTTGCAGAACTTTTTGTTAGCATTCTTCATAGAGTCAATATGTTTTGAAAAATGGAATAAAATCTACTTTTCACCTTTTCACATAAGGCTTTTGAATCTGACTGCTATTGCAGAATGATGTACATTTGTATGATTGGATCATCTCCCTCAATTTGTCCCTTTCAGCTTTAGTCCCTCAAGTCTTCAGTACAGGGTATGTTCATATTATCATCACATTCTACTATGCCTTTTGTCTTTGATTTTAAAGAGTTTAATAATTTACTTTAAAGACCTAAAAATTTAACAATCCAGACATTTTTATATTATTATTTTAGTTTTCATCTATAGCCTTTGTTTCCTGTGTAATATAGTAGACCGTTGTCGTGGTAGTACTTTTGTTTTTCTTTATGTTTATAGATATATGAAGAAGAACCATCTCTTTGTCTTTCAGCTAATTCTTTCTTCCTCTTTATTTCTCTGAAGCCTCTATCAGATGCTACAGTTTAAAAAGCTATCATAAAATTTCCAAATTTCTTCAGCTGAACAACTATTTTTCTTCTCAAATGGGAATGAGATGAGGATGTAGATTTCCAGTTTGCCAAAAAAACCCATATGCATGGTTTTAATTCAGTTCGAGTCCAGATTGGCATGTCTTAAATTTCAAGTGAATGAGATCCTGCAGCTCTTCAGGAAAATTGATTTATCTTTCTTTTCTTTTTTTTTAATCACAAATTTCATAGCTTTAGTAATTTACAATAATATAAATTTTAAAGAGTTTCATAGTCTTAAAAAGCAGAAAACTCCCCCCACATACTGATTTGAACTCAGTGAGTCAAAATCTAGACATGTCAAGTGAATTTAAAGGCTTCAGGAGGAACAAATGGATTTTTTAAATTTTATTTTATTATAGAATCATACAATCAACAAGGTTGGAAAAGACCTCAGAGATCATCAAGTCCAACCTGTCACCCAGCACCTCATGACTGACTAAACCATGGCTTCAAGTGTCATGTCCAATCCTTTTTCGAACATCTCCAGGAACAGTGACTCCACCACTTCTCTGGGCAGATCACTCTTTCTGTGAAGAACTTTCTCCTCACCTTGAGCCTATATTTAATTGAAAACTATCTAGAAAGCTTTACTCCATCTCAATTACACTTTCTAGTCTTTCCATTTACTGACATTTTTGTTATCATGTGACATGAGGCATTGTTAAAAGAGATGACTCTTGTGTCATTATTTAGACATTGGAATAGGCTGCCCAGGGAGGTGGTTGAGTCATCATCCCTGGATGTGTTTAAAGGTAGTTTAAATGTGGTGCTTGGGGATAAGGTTTAGGAGTGAACTTTGTAAAACAGGGTCAATGGTTGGACTTGATGATCCCAGTGGTCTTTTCCAACCTGAATGATTCTATGAAGCTTGATTCTGATATTTCAGAATGATGTTAGGTGACAAATATCTACTGTGAAAACTGATGAAACAAAGTATTTATAAACATTGTTAGCATTATGAAAGATCAGCAAGGACATGCAATATTTGCAAATTTATTAAAATGGCAGCTCAAATGTGATTGACTAAAAACTTTGAAACATTTATATACAAATTCAGTGATAACTCGATGGGGGATGGAACACGTTCTTTATAATTACGATGCATGCAGCGAGAAGGAAAAATTGGAATAGAAACAGTAACAGATAACACAGAATCACAGAATTAACCAGGTTGGAAAAAACCTTCAAGATCATATAGTCCAACCTATTACCCAACACCATCTAATCAACTAAACCATGGCACTAAGTTCCTCATCCAGTCTTATTTTAAACACTTCCAGGGACAGTGACTCCACCACCTCCCTGGGCAGCACATTCCAACATCCAGTCACGCTTTCTGTGAAGAATTTCTTCCTAACATCCAACCTAAGCCTCCCCTGGCACAGCTTGTGACATGTGTCCTCTCCTTCTGTCAGTGGTTGCCTGGCAGAAAAGACCAGCGCCCACCTGGCTACAACTACCCTTCAGATAGTTGTAGACATCCATAAGGTCTCCCCTGAGCCTCCTCTTCTCCAAGCTAAACAACCCCAGCTCCCTCAGCCGCTCCTCACAGGGCTTGTGCTCCAGACCCCTCACTAGGTAAGAAATTAGACCCCACATCAGATAAGAAATCTTGCTGGAGCTTGGCACTAACAGTTGGAAAATAAATTATCTGTAAAATGTAGTGCTTGTGGAAACATCTTATTTGTCTAATTTAACTTACAGCAAAATGCTATGTGTAGGAAAACAGTATGAGGTGGGGTTTTAACCTAGTAAAGATTATTGTGTATTTTTTAATTTACAAGAGCTCTGATTTCACATGTACATATCACTTATGCATTAACTCCAAATTTGTTATGAAAAATGAGAAGGTGCTGTAGATTGTGCCGTGTATCCTCCAGCTTTATGCACAGAGCACTTTAAAAACATGTATGCAGCCAGCAAAATGGCATATGCTCCTTCAGTTATTTTCATCAGTTTTGACCGATAGATTTACTTCTAGCCACACAATTAATATTGAAGATATAGCATCAGTTTAGTGCTTGGGCACATTTTATGTTGAAATTCTACTTAGTTACCTTTAGTTACACTCGTTTTGTACTAACCTATGGCAGGGATTTCAGTAGTTGTTTGGGGGCTAAGACTTGTAATTGTGTTAAGCCTAAGAGTAAACTCTATTAAATTTATAAAGAAGTTTGTAATCTCATTTTTAATCACGCATAACAATATAACCAGCTAAGGCACATTTTGTTTTAAATCCCAAGATGTTGTTTTTACAGAAAGATTACTGAACATTAGCTATCTTTCCTAGCAATGTATTTAAAGGGACATATATTTAACAAGGATCTTAAATTACTTATCAGTCCGCTGGGCTTATGTGCTGCGTTTGCTGTTCCTCTCAGACGCTGGTATTTTCATGGAGTTAACTTTTGGACAGTATTGTTTGCTCTGTATACAATTTTTAAATGTGGTCTCAACCCAAACTAATTTAATGTTAAAAGTTGTGGAGGAGCCAAGAGAGACAGGATTCCAGAAAGTGTGTTCTTCCTTCCCCAACAGAAACGTTCCAGAAGATACCCAATCTCTGACTTTGGAGAAGATCCAGTCTTGGAGGCTAGTTAGAAGTGTCCAAACACTATAAACAAGGAAATCTGACTGAATCTCCTCACAGCTGCTGTGAATCTACCTTTCTCTTCATTATGTTCTTGATCACTTTTGCAGTGGAGAAATGTTTCAGGCTTGATTTTCCCTGACTGGATTTTCCACTGTCTTTCTACCCAGTTTTGCCCTTTTGTAACCACTTCAGCTGGCAAAGGCATCTTTATTTCTGCCTCTAATTCTTAGAGCAGCAAAAGTGCTTTCACCTGCCTGTCCAAGTAGCCTTGAGCTAGTGGTGACCTTCAGAAATGGTTGTGCACATGGCAGATGTTCATATTGAAGGAGTTGTATTCATGACAGTGTTGAAGTTTTTGCATGTAAAAAGAATTTAACCACTAGGCAGTGCCTCAGGTTTTGCACATTCTTTAAAATGTGCATCATTTGGGATTATTTCCTCATAATAATTCATTTATTTGCAGCTCTCTTAATTCAGCTATTGTGGTAATGACATTTCTAAATAGGAGAGGCAATATTTGGAAGAATTAACTAGAAAATCAAGTTGATACTATTCTGTGAAGGCAATGACTTACTTATCAAAATACCTGCAGGCCCCCAAATCTAAATCTTTGGCTTTATCAGGTCTGTTTCCTGTACAAATATATCTGCAACATCTTTAATTTCAGACTGTAATCTATTTACTTGGAAAAACTAAAGCTAAGATGCAATCTGCTTAGAAAATATGACTCTGTAAAAATGGCAATGAGAAAGGCCATTGTCAATAATTTGCATATCAAATACATTCCATTTTCAGCCAAAAAGATGCTTGTTAATTTTTCAACTAACCATGAGAGATCCTGAGAATTACACATTTGTGCCACTAATCATCTTGAGCAGTAGAGGTCTACAGGAAGGATTTTAAAATCATTTTAATGGTAGGATTGTTATACCTATTTTTAGTTATGGAATTACTATCTAGATAGGTCCATAGACTAGTCCTTAGTCAATGAAAACACTTCCAGCACTGCATAGCTATTTTAGCAAGGGGTGCAACATTCTTCAGAAATGCCTTGGCCTTGCTACTGACTTTTGGAAGAGCTTAGTTCATTGTCTTAGATTTAGTGAACTGAAAGTATCTAAAGTTAGGTGGATGATTTATGTGTTTTGAGCCTTTCATCTGAATATAAAGAACATCTTCCTGATGAATCAGAAGGTACCATTTTTTGCACAGGCAGCTTGCAGAGAAAAAAATCTTGAAGGGTAAAAGGTTGATTCATTATTCAGGTTTATCTGAATGGAAGCCTCACTGGCATATGCTGTTAGCTAAAAAAATTGTTCAATATTGGAAAAAAATGTATTGATAAAAATGCTTTAGACTTGAGTGCTAAAAAGGAGGGTCTATAAAATATAGAACAATTATTGATTTAATTACTATAAATGGATATCTAGCTAATTATCAGTTCAAGAAAAAGTCATCTGAGAAAGCACACCAACTAATTTTGTTTGTCCAAAATCAGTATTAAAGCTTTACAGTTTTAATGGGGTAGTAGTTTGTCTTTTTCTGAAACAATGTTTTTTCTTCCCTTTCTTATGGTCTTCAATAATCAGACACATCACTGTTTCAGAATGAAATCTCCATTTATGACTAATGTTGTGTTCCTCAGATGATATACTCTAATTAATTAAACTAATTTCAATATTTAATTAAACATTTGCACATTTCTTTGTTGAGGAGTACTGATTAAGGAAGTCAAAATTTTGATCACTTGCATGGATTAGGTCAGGACAGACTAAGCACTCTAATTACTGTGCAATAACAGGATCTATGGGAAGGAGGGTTTGAGCATTTATTGTCTCTGACAGTGATTATTTATGTGTGAGACAATGCACAATTGCTGAAACATGGTTACCTCTAATTCTCCTTTCCTGATTTGCTGGAGTAGTGGTTGTTGGAGGTCAGGAAGAGCAGGAGTTTATAAACTCTGTCCATGTGAGCTTGGTTTTAAGTCTCCCTGGAGGTACCCAATGGTGAGATGTCTCCAGTGGTAAGATGTCTCCAAAGGAAGACATGCCACCATTGCCTTGTCAAAGGCAATATGAGTTGAAGAGCATCTTCTGAGTTGTTCAACTTTTACTGGTTTGTGGAGAGTCCCAAAATGTTGCTTACTGATTGGTTTGAGTCACTGAGAAAGTTATTCTTATACAACTTTAGTTCTGTTTCTGACAGTTAGGTGTTTGAGGTATTTTTAGGTTCTTAAAGATTGGGGGATTTTTAGGTGTGTTTTTTGTTTGTTTGATTTGTTTGGGGTTTTGTTTGTTTGTTTGCTTTATAATACTAACTGTGTTTAGCCTAACTAACAGTAGTTGAATCCCCACTATAACAACACTCTGAAAGTCATACTGCAGGCCTCCAGTATCAGCATAATTACAGGGCTGGTGCCATCTCAGCACGTAAACGCAATTTTCAAATTATAGATAGCTATTTTCACATAAACTAACCAATAGTACAGAAGTTTAGCCAGACATAAGAAAAATGGAGATAAACTTAGGATAAAAGCGTTTCCCCAGTTTGCAATCTAGATACAGGTCTCAGCTCTGGGATTCAGCTCTCAGCTGTACCCTTGTCAAGTAAATTTACAATCACAAAATCATAGAATTGTTAGGATTGGAAGGGACCTCAAGGATCATCTAGTTCCAACCCCTCTGCCATGAGCAGGGGCACCTCACACTAGTTCAGGTTGCTCAGAGCCACATCTAGCCTGGCCTTAAAAACCTCCAGGGATGGGGCTTTTACCACTTCCCTGGACAACTTGTTCCAGTGTCTCACCACCCTCATGGTGTAAAACTTCCTAACATCTAATCTGAATCTACCCACTTCTGTTTTTGCTCCATTCCCCCTAGTCATATCACTACCTGACATCCTAAAAAGTCCCTCCACAGCTTTCTTGTAGGCGCCCTTCAGAAACTGGAAGGCCACAACAAGGTCTCCTCAGAGCCTTCTCTTCTCCAGACTTAACAGCCCCAACTCTTTCAGTCTGTCCTCATAGGAGAGGTGCTCCAGCCCTCTGATCATCCTTGCAGCCCTTCTCTGGACACAATCCAGCACATCCAGATCCTTCTTGTAATAGGGGCTCCAGAACTGGATGCAGTACTCCAGGTGGGGTCTCACCAGAGCTGAGTAGAGGGGGAGAATCACCTCCCTTGACCTGCTGGCCACACTTCTCTTGATTCAGCCCAAGATGTGATTTGTTTTCTGGGCTGCAAGTGCACACTGGTGGCTCATGTTGAGCTTCTCATCCACCAGCACCACTGAGTCCTTTTCTTCAGGGCTGTTCTCAAGCCAGTCACTGCCCAGCCTATATCAGTGCTTGAGATTGCCCCGACTCAAATGTAGAACCTTATATTTGGTCTTCTTGAACCTCATGAGATTTTCATGGGCCCACCTCTCCAGCCTGTCAAGGTCCCTCTGGATGTCATCCCTTCCCTCCAGCATGTCTGCTGCACCACACAGCTTGGTGTTTTCGGCAAACTTGCTGAGGTTGTACTCAATGCCACTGTACATGTCGCCAACAAAGATGTTGAACAAGACTGGCCCAGTACTGATCTCTGAGGGACTCCACTTGTCAATGGCCTACTCTGGGACATGGAGCCATTGACAGCCACTCTTTGGATGCAGCCATCAAGCCAATTCTTTATCCACTGAATGGTCCATCCTTCAAACGCAGACTGCAACAGCTCGGGGACCAGGGTGTAGGGCGGGACAGTGTTGAAGGCTTGGCTCAGCTCCAGGTAAATGACATCAGTTGCTCAGTCTTCATCTATTAATATTGTGACCTTGTCATAGAAGGCCATCAGATTTGTCAGGTAGATTTGCCCTTGGTGAAGCTGTGCTGATTGTACCAAATCATGTCTTCATTATTCTTCTGTCTCAGCAGTGTCTCCAGGATTATCTGCTCCATGATCTTACCAGGCACAGAGGTGAGACTTACTAGTCTATAGTTCCCTGGGTCATCCCTCTTTCCCTTTTTGAAAATGTGAGTTATGCTTCCCCTTTTCCAGTCAGCAGGGACCTCCCTGGACTGCCAGGACTTTTGGAATATAATAGAGAGTGGTTTAGCAACCTCATCCGCCAGTTTCCTCAGCACCCGTGTGCGCATCTCATCGGGTCCCATGGACTTGAACGCTTTCAGCTTCTTCAGACGGTCACTTGACCAAGTCACTTACTCACTCAGGCTGAATGGCAAAATAACTTACTGCAAACAACCTCATCTCCATCTTCTGCAAAGTTCACAGAACTTTCACTGCTTGGAAGGAAATATAAAACATATGATTTGATTTCAGATTCTTCTTTTTCTCATAACTTTTAGCAATCATACTTTTTATAATGATTTTTTCCTTTTTTTTTCTGAAGATGGGCAGTAGATTAGGTAAAAGGGAAAGAAAGGCCAGATTTCATAAACCTCCCTGTATTTCTGTCTATAAGCTTAAGTCTATAAGAATAAAAATATTCAGTAGCTTTGCTTGTAATTATTCATGAAGTTGTCTTTACGAGCACGATTTTGCTTCGCTCTAGAGGTGAGTCGTACATATGAGAATATACCCGTAGGAAATACTGAAAGTAAGTTCATGAGTTAAGCAACTTAGTTAGAAGCTTAGGACTTTACTTAGTTATCTAATTTGGCAATTTACTCAATATATGTTACTTTCTTCTATTACTAGTCAGACAACTTTAGCTGGGTGCTTGGTACTTAAGGCCTTCTTCAATTCAATCCTGACCATTTTCCAATCTTCTGAAAAGAAAATTTTATAGGTTCAGCAACACGTATTTAAATTTTTTTAAATATTTTCACTTGCAACTTGAGATCATGCTAGCAATCAGGTAATCATAAAAATAGCCTTCTGACTACTTGTTATGGTTATTAATATTTAATAATAATAATAATAATAATAATTTATTAACCCACAAAATCCAACAAAAAATGTTAATAAAACCTATTTACAAATTCATAATGTTCAGTTGTGGTTGGTTATTTACACAGGGAACAGGCAATTTAAACAGTTTTGCAAAAATATGAAAATAGTATAAACAACAATTCAAAACTGAGAAGAATCACATACAGCTCAAATGCCTGGTTTGTCCAAAAAGGGGAACTCTAGAGCTTGCTCAATTGAATGGCTAGGGTAACAGAACCTTTTAACAGAGGCCTATAAAAGTTCAGATTTGCTGGGTTACTCACTGCAAATCGCTTTAGCCCATTTAGTATATTTGGTTACAGTGCTTATAATTCCAAGACCATGAGGCGCGTTTGAATTCATGCCGGTTGAACAAAGCACGATGGTGTCTGCAAATGGGTGCTGCTGTGCTGGGAAAAGCTTCTCAGTGAAGGATGCATCCCTAGCATGGTGTAGGCAGGCAGATGATGCAGCTGTTGGAACAGGCTCTGACTTGAGGTATCTTTTGTGCTCAGAGTTTTGAGAAGCTCTCTTCCCTGCAGCTCTGGGCTGAGCAGCTTTAGTAGCTTTGCCTGCTATGGAGAGGCTTTTTATCTGCAACCTCAGCAGTGGCTCTTGTTGTTTCTCCGGGTACAAAACAAGGCATTGTCATGGTAGGGCCATGACATGGACCAGTACAAACCCAGACAGGCCTTAAGATGTTTAGACAGGGTCCTTTTCTCTCCCCTCCCTCCTGCAGAAAAACAGGGCAATGCGGGAAAAGGAACAAAGGGGACAGGACTCTTGCCTGTCTGGTAAATAAGATGTTTATCTGGGGCAAGAGCACGTAAGCTGACCACTGTTCCCCCAATACAAGGTCTTGCTTCTGCCTTTTGTGGCTATGACCTGGCAGAACACTTTTCCATTGGGCAGCTACACATTAGCTTCAGTGCCCCACCGGACCAACCTATCTCTGGCAATTTGTATATATACAAGTGACTAGGTAGTCACCCTTGCCTTGCCTTGCCTTGCCTTGTTCAAGCTTGCTGAAGCCTTGCCTTGCCTCAAGCATACTTGGACCCATCTCATAGAAGCTGCCTCGAGTTGCCCTGCCCTGCCTCGAGTGTCTGGTCCACAGCTTGGGATAAAGCCATGAGCCATACACATGCAAGCCGGAGAAGCCACGAGCCTAGAAGCTGAAATCGCCTGGTCTGCTTCCCCTTGCCACCAGAATCGTGCCGTGCCTCAGTTTACCCAGGAACCAAGCAAGCACCTGTCGTGAAGAGCATCGTTAACTGCCCGCTGTCTGCTGAAGCCAGATCAGCCTTGGACCACACAGTAAACCCTTCTTGCTGGCAATCTGCTGTGCTGCGCCTTACAAGAGCGTCCCAAAGCTAACACAGCTGCAGCAGCAGCATCCCTGTGTGGGTAAAACAGGCTGTAACTAACTAATTGTGTCGGTGTGAGCTGAAATTCCCCCCCCACCAACAATAACCAGGCTAGCTCAGTCTGGAAGCAAATGAAGGCTGTATTTACAAGCAGAGTCTAAAATCTACAATAAAATGCCATGAACATGTACAAATATACAAAATTCACGACATTCACAAATATATACAATCAACAGAAAAAGCACAACCGATCTCCCTTTGCTTCCCCCCAAGGGGACCCTCCCAAAGGGACCTCTCTCTCTCCCAGGAGCTTCCCCCCAGACCCCCCTGGACAGAGAAGCAGAGTTTGTTAAGCAGAAAGTTGTTAACTTAGCTGCCAAGGTCAGTACGTGTTATCTTCAGCCAGAAGAGGAGAAGAAGAAAACAGCAGCCAGACAGCCCAGCAGCTGCCCCCACTGCAGAACGCAGAATGTGCAGAGTGCCTACTTTGTTTTGGGTAATAGTTCTTAAACATTTCTATCTATCCAATGGAAGTGTTTAGAACAATCGTTATTTTGCTTTCTTACACCCAATAGTGACTTATTTACAATCTTTCACTTTCTCTGTTTTGAACTTTGCAAGGAAAAAATTAAAAAGACAGTTTCAAACCATCAAACTAATTCATTGCCATTTGGGTTTAACGGTTCTTATTGAGCCTCCCCGCACTGTAATTGAGCACTATCTGCTCTCAGGGACTTTCTCCTTCCAAGTTGTTGCTTCCTAATTTGCATAGAATAGTTTGCGTTTGCCCTAAGACTGCATATTCCCATTATAAATATATCTTCCAACTGTACAATGATCCTTTTAATGATTTTTGGCATATTTCATCTTAATAAAGGGTCACTATTTTTATTAATACTTTTTTGCCATATCGTTTATTGTTGCGAGGGTAATTAAATAATATCCCTCCCCTCGACCAAAACAGGCAGAACAAAGCAACTTGTTTACCAATTCAGCTTGTATTAATAATGTCCAAAGACAATTAATGACCAATGATAAAAAGGATTGAAAGATAGAAACATGATACTTTAATCTATGGAATTGAGTTCGGCCAAACATGGTCAGACACACAGACAGGCCAACATATATGTCACCAGGTCAGACTCATGTGCAACATGTACTCTTGGTTTTCTTGTATCCCAGAACATGTCCAGGTTACCAGACTTAAACAGTCCTATCCCCATTCTTTATTTTGCACCAAAGAATCCTCCAGAAGCATGGGGAAGAGGGAGCCCAAGGCTTGACCTATTCTGACATGTTCTGGGCTTGTCCTGGGCCTGTTTGGCCCTACCACCAGACTAACCTTTCCAACATTTGTTGAACTTTACTTAGTTATGTTTTTTGCTTAGTGTAGGCTATAGAAATTCACCCTTTCTCCAATCCTCAAGTCTCCAGGATGTCAGCTAAGATTGCAGCTATAGTATTTATCCTTAGTTAAACTATGTACATTTGGTTGGTTAGCAGAGCTGGGTGTCCTTATCAACTTTAAAATATCAGTTTGGACAGTGATGACTCATCATAAGTCAAATCAAATAAGATCTTGCCTGCAGAAGGATAAATAGGTTTGCTAGAAGATGTTACTTCTTCAGAATGGGGTCTTTATCTGCCCTAACAATAGCATTTCACATGTTAGTCTCAGTTTGGGATGAGAAAAAAATAATGAGCTGAGTCTGTATTCTCCCACATGAAGTTCTATAAAGAGTTGTATCATAAAGCTTGCTATAAATAATCTTCCCCTATTATCAATCAGTTTTCAGCAGGACAAGTATGGAGTCTGCTCCACTGGCTCAACTAACAGCATGTTTCTTGTTTGTGGGGTCCCAGCCTGTATTCCATCAGCCAGGCAGAAAAGGACTTGGAGATACTGGTTGACTGTAGGCTGAACATGAGCCAGCAGTGTGCCCAGGTAGCCAAGAAGGCCACTGGCATCCTGGCCTGTATCAGGAATAGTGTGGCCATCTCCATGACTTAGCTTTTGCTTTCTTTCTCCATCCCATCCTGATCTTGTTTCTTCATGTCTGTGTTTTCCCTATAAATCTCTACCTCACTTCTTTTGGCAGGTAAACTTAAACTGCAAGGAAGGCTTTAGATATTTTTGGAGGCTTAATGGGGTCAGTAGAAAAGGTGGTGACATTGGGAGATGTTTTGTGCTTCCATTCTCACAGTGGATATTCCAGACATTCTTTGTTACTCTTGGGCCATTCTTTTTTCAGTTGCTTCTATGAGTGTTCCTGAATAAAGAGAAATTTTAATCTGATGAAGTAAAGATGGAAGTTGCTACAGTGAATGATATACTCTTTTATAGTATTAGAATGCAGAGTTATTTGCATGCTCTTTTGTAACATTACTGATGTACCATGATTAATAAGAATTTTCAGGTCTGCAGTGTTGATGGGAAAACAATTGGAAGGAGTTACTTATCTCTTGTGAATTCAGAATTTATTGCGTTGTTGCTTGTAATACAGTCTCTGGTGAAAAAGAAAAGGGAACAAAAGAGTTTGATTTAAAGACAGATCCTAAAAGCCATCCATGGATATGGAGTCTTGATGTATTCCATGCCTGTCAAAATTATTCCAGATGGACAGATATTTCTAAAAGTTATCAGAAAGGCGGTGTAGGGTTTTATCATGGTGAAAATAGATTTTAGCAGGCTCATAATCTTTTTTTTACCAAAAGATTTAACAAGGTCTTGGCAGTATGTGACGGTTTGCCTCCTGTTACTGCCACACAAGCTACACCTCTGGTGTCCCGAGTGTCTACCCCATAAGGTGGACACAGGAATCGGCGTATTTCTACCCATAAATCCTGTGCCCTATCAATCCATCTGCAAAGTCATTCCCTGCCTCTTTTTTCCCTCTCTGCTCCCATGGGAGATGCTCTCTTATCGGGTAACGGTGGGGGAGTATCTCAAGGCCTCTTAGGCCTGTCTAGGCCTAATGCCAGGAGGAGAAAGGGTGGTGGGTGGCGGAGGCAGTCTCAGGACTGGCCAGCCTGAGACTAGCCTAGAAGTGGGGGGGAGAAAGAGCCCTGGGGGTTTTGGGTATACTCTCAGGTGGGGAGAAGAGAAGGGTTGGGAAGCCTTTGAGTGTTATGTAAGGGACTCTGTACTCTTTGGGATATTCTTGGCACTATGCTGTAGTTTTTGTAGTTTCACCAATTGCTTTTCCATTTAAACTTTCCATCACTCTCCAATCCGTTTGTGTAAGTGTCATTCTTTTGTCCCTCTCGGGGCAAGAGAGGATCTGTCTGGCCTCAAAGCAGCACACAGTAGAATGGTGATCTCCACTGATATATGCTCTCATACTTATTAGTTCCTGTAAAAGAGGAGACACAGCTGCTTACCACCAACTGCTAACAACCATGGACGTTTAAGCCAAAAGTCACCTTTTGTAACCACACACACAAAGCAGCAAACGGTCTTGAAAGAAGAGTGAATCCCTTCCCAGTGTGTTTCTGAGACAAAGCTTTATCAGTCTTAACACAATGTCTCAAAGCAAGTATCACCTCTGATGTATGTAAGCAAAAGATTGCCTTTTCAAATTAAAGCCCATAGTAAAATTAAATGTTTTGCCTTTCAGCTTAGTATATTTTTAAAAAGTTCTTTTTAGACCTCATTCACAGACTGACTGAGAACTTTCAGAGCTGATATCTAGCCTGCATCAGATATCATAGAATCATAGAATCATAGAATCAGTCAGGGTTGGAGGGACCACAAGAATCATCTAGTTTCAACCCACCTGCCATGGGCAGGGACACCTCACACTAGATCAGGCTGGCCAGAGCCAGTCATTGTCATACATGTCCAGCTACAAATACTGTCATGTTCAAGCCAGAAAAATATTGCAAGGAAGGTACCACTGGAGATGACAGCAGAAACATCCAGTATGAGCAGTCAAGGTCAGGTTAGACTGCTCCTGTTGCACTCATCTGTTCATATGTTGATTTACAGCTCCAGAGCATCTGACTATTTCTTTTCTTTCCTTTCATTTGCCACAGGTTAGTCTGCCACAGGTTAGTCTGAAGTTGTTTTTGGAAAGCACAGGAAAATACTGAGTTCATGAAATTAATGGAAAGCAAGTAAACAAGGAGGAAAAAAATCTTTATAAAAATAATTTTCAATGTCATTATTCAAAGCCTTAAGCTAGCTTCATATTTGATGTTATTATCTAAGTGGATTTCCAGAGGTTTATGATGACGGATTTGCATTTTAATATCCAGGTCAATTTATTGTGAAGATAGAGGCAACTTCCTTGATTCTGTTTCTGTGATGAGATGACTGATTGTCCTTGACGACTAACGGGAGAGTAGGTGGAGGGAGTGGGTGGCAGTGCTGCAAACCTGTGATCATACAGAGCAGCTATTGATGTGGAAACTTTTACCACCAACTTCTGTCTTTGCCTATCTCTGTCTTATAAATTGTTGCAGCCAACAAAGCTGTGATTACATTTAATAGAAATAATAAACTTCACACTTGAGAGAGGTTAAGGGAGAAGAAAATGAATGGGAAACGATTTTGTGAAGAGTAGGAGGGATAGGATTTTCTGTCTCTTTCTAAATTCCCCCGCCCCCCCCCCCCCCCGCCCCCTCCCACCTCTACTTGCACTCCCTGTTGGTGATATGGTACTGAGTTACCTTTGTTTAATCAACAGTATGATGTGGTAACTCTCACCACTCTGATTCTTCACATCTCAGACTGTCTGGAGCCTACTTCCATCAAGCAGTGCCTTTGTACTTAACACCTTAATGGTCCTGAGGCGAGAGAGAGAGAGAGAGAGAGAGAGAGAGAGAGAGAGAAATAGCACTTCTTTGAAAGGAGAATAATTACACCCAGACACACAAATGTATTTGGTGCCAGATTTTGTTACCTCAAATAAGCAAAATTAAAACAAATGTCTTCTCTTCTACAGTTACAGTACTTGTGTCTCTAGGATGTTTAGAACAAATGGATTAGGAGACTAATGACCTAATACTGTGACCTTTAAATCCAAGATAATTTTGCCATTGACTTCAATGGGCAAAAAAAATCAGGCACAGGGGGAAAATCTCTTGAAAGACCTTGTTCTATTTCATTGGCACTGCTGAATTTATTTATTTTTTTGCCAGTCAGCAGTTGCAGAAAAAGTTATTTAGAAGGCAACATCTCACTAAATGGTTATATACCAATATTTAGTGTTAGCTCTACTTATTGTCTGACATTTTCCAAAGAGATTGGTGATTTCAGTGATCCAGCTCAGCCACTTCTTGTGCACATGAACTACTTTTCAGAAAGTGCTTAAAAGTTCATGCATTTGTGCTGCACATCCAGAAACTAACCCCAAACACTAGTAAAAAAATGTTGCCATTCCATATGACCTAAACCAGTATATTACAAGCAGTACAGAGAACAGAGATCAACCCATCATAACTGTAATTCTGCTTGTTTCCAAGCAGAAAAGTTTTCTCAGATGTGCCTTTGTAGATGAAAAAAATATATAATGCATGGATACCACTCATAGAACAAAATTTGCACTAAATAAACTTCTTTTCAAGACTATATGTAATCATGTACCTCTGGAGACATGAGGGCTTAAACTTCCTCATGAGAGAGTATGTGCATTCCTGCCTGTTCTCACTCCTGCCTTGCGAAGAACTATCTTCAGCTCCTGCACTGGGAAACCAAATGCATTCACATTCAGCCTTGTGCTCTTTGGGAGTTTGCTGTTCTTATTACCCTAGCATGTCAGTCTTGTTCCTAACCCAAAATTATTGACTAACTTTTGTAATGATTAATAAAAGGAGTGAGGTGTGAGCATTGGTCTGTAAGTCCATACTGTTTAATTATTAGCATGCATTCTGGAGTGGTTTTAGCAGATGATGGCTAAGTCTCTCACTGCTTTCCTGCTCCTCAGGTCAAAAGATTGTCTTTAGCGTCCTTTATTTACTAGCCTACATATTGACCCTGTGCCTCAGCCATGTGCCATTCCAGGGGGCATTTTCATGTCAGGAACTGTAACTGAAAAAAGGAGGCGAAAATAAAGAATTCATCAGTGTCTTCAGCCTTCATGACCTGTAAACAAATATAGTTTCATGGCTGCTGGATCTATGTCAGTGAACACTAGCTACAACTCAGCAAAACTTCTCCTGAGTTCCAGGGTCATTCTCTTTACTTTCTGTGCTGCAGGATGATGGCCTTGGAAGAAATAAGCACAGAATTTAACAAGAGGGGGACTCTTCACCCAATTTGAATGAGAACTGCTGCAGGGTATGTTGTTTTTTAAACCTGCAAAAGATTTAAGCAGCAATAAACAACTTTATGTGCAATTTATCCAAACATATTTTTCTTTGAAAAAAAAAAAAGAAAAAAAAAAGAAAAGAAAAAGAGCATAGCCCACAAAAGAAAAATGGAACCATCAAGTAGGAAAACAAGTATATAAAAATAATTTTAAAAGGATAAAAGCATGGTGATGTTTATAAAATGTTTTGAATACTGGTCATTTAAAATGAATAAATACCTCGAAATAAGGCATGCATTGGTGTGAGATGAAACACATTTTTCTTAAGAAAAGTCATATTACTTAGAATGAATAATTTGTGTCTCAGACATAGCTATTAATTATGAAGCCATATAAATTATCTATAAGAATGAAGGCCATGGCCTGGCCATTGTTGTGAATTTATTGCCACAAAGCAGCACAGTGGAATGGGGCAGGAAGATGTGCAATACTACTTAAATGTAAGGCTTAAACTGTTGGTGAACCAAGTAATGTCATCATTACATCATGGTGGTTTTAATAATCAAGATAACAGATGAACAGCAAGCAGTAAATGGTGTGAAGTCCTTTGGAAAGTTTTTCTTTCCTTATTCTACAGTATAACGATCAAAAGATAGAACAGCTGCTTTTTGCAACTGGATGGTGGCCTCATCAGACAAATAATAATGTGAGATTACTTACATTTTCTTGATTTTATACCAAAAAATTCTCTTTTAAAGGCACATTTCCTGGATTTACAGCATTAGCAGAAGTTTTCTTACTGTAACAGCTTTATGGTTTTCTTATTAAAAGATGTATGAAGGCAGCAGGCAGGTTGGTAGCAACTTCATATTTTCACTCTCCTTTGTTCTCATTTTTGCATTTTAAAATGATTGCAGGGACATCCATGTTTCCAGCAATAGGGCATATATCACCCTTCTGGGCAACTTATGCCAGTGTTTCATCACTCTCAGAGTAAAGAGGAGTCTTCTTTATACCTAGTCTCAATCTACCCACTTTTAATTTAAAACCATGACCCCTTGGATATCTCAACAAGCCCTACTAGAATGTTTCTCCCCATCTCTCTTGTAAGCCCCCTTTAAATACTGAAAGGCTGCAATAAGGCCAAGAACCTTCTCTTCTCCAGGCTGAACAATCCCATCTCTCCCAGCCTTTATTCTGAGACAGGTGCTCCAAATCTCTGATTGTTGATGTGGTCTCATCTGGATGCACTCAACAGGTCCATGTCTTTTCTGTGATGAGGATTCCGGAGCTGGTCACTGCCCTCAAGGGTAGGGTCTCTCCAGAGCAGAGCAGAGAGGAAGAGTCATGTCCCTCAACCTGCTGGCTTGTGTTTCTTTTGCAGCCCAGGATTGGGTGCTCATCGGTTTTCTGGGCTGTGAGTGATTTTTGTTGCCTCGTGTCCAGCTTTTAATTTACTAGTATTTCCAAGCCCTCCACAGGGATGTTCTCAATCACATCATCTCTGTTATGGGTTGAGTATTCACTGCTGTTATTCATACCCTGATGCCATCATGCCATCTTCAAAATTAAACTGCTGGCTGGAGCAAAGTATTATGGGGCTTGAAGTTCAGATTGCAACATGAAAGGCTTCTTGTTCCAGTTGCTGCTTTTGGGTGCTGGGTTTTGGGTGTTGGCTCTCTTCTGCTGAGATGGCAGCAGGACAGGGAGGGATGGAGGAGTAGCTCCCTGGCTGGGGAGCTTCTGCTTGCTGCTGCTTTCTGCTGTGCTTTTTCTGTGAGTAGGCTAACACAATCAAGCATTTTTATTATCATCCTCATCTGATTTGCTCAGTAAATTCTTATCTCAATTCTTTATTGCAACCTGGAGTTTTTGTGTGTGTTACTTTTCCCTCATTTCTTTATGTGTGGGGGAGCCAGGTGGCTTAACCCGTTTACTGTGCGTTAACGTGTTACAATCTCTCAGCCTGTACTGATACCAGGGGTTGCCTTAATGATGCGCTGGTCGTCGCACTTGTCCTTGTTGAACTTTGAAGGTAACAGAGGCCTACTTCTCTAGCTTGTCCTCATCCCTGTAGATGGCATCCAATCCCTCAGATATGTCAACTGCACTTAGCCTCACTTAGCCTCAAAGAAGCCTGTATATACAAAAGCAATTACGTTTATGTCCACATTCTATCTGTGGTATCTTTAAAACTCTTCTCTTAGTCAATATCAGAAAATATTTTGAAGTAATAGGAGCCAACAGCTTCTTCCTTATCTTAGCAGAACCGTGGATATAACTCTGTTCCTCTTCTGATCTCAGCTCTATTGAGTCCATATTCAGATATGCGACCAATGAATGCAATGGAAGTGGGTTGAATAATAACTCAGCAAGACACTTCCCATGAACAAACAAAGCTTTTGCTTGTCTTCAAAGAACCTTGAAGCAAGATTACACTGCATGTCATGGTGTCTGTGTTTGAATCTATATAATTATTAAAAAGATTGGTTTGGCCAGTATTTGGACAGATGGTGTTCACATACCCAATCCATGGTGTATTTGCAGGAGAGCTAAAGTTAAACTGCTTTCCTGCATTTGCAATCTCATTCTGCACTTTACTGTCAGCAGCTTTAATTGGAAAAGCTTCAGCTTTTGTCCTAGCTGATGTTACTTTCCCTGTAAGATGGATATATTTTGCAATTATTTTTTCTCTGTAGACTGTATTATAGTGTAAGCAATAATTAAACAAACCTTAACAGCTCCTGCCCAGATGCAGATTGAAATCATCAGTGGTAGACTCTAAAGTGAGCAGTTTCATTTGCACAGTTCTGTACAGGACATGTTCAGTTTTGCTTTGAATATTTTAGTGGGGAAAATATTTGTTATTTATTTTGGCACCATAAATGGAATAGCTATGAATGTGATTTTTTGCAGTAATTATGCATAAGAAGAATTTTTCTGCACAAGTTCTAGGAAACAAGAATCAAGAATGTGGCATATAAGGAAAAAATAGATATAAGTTTCTCTGTTTTAAATTAATCCTAAAATTAATTCTGTTGAAGATATTGGATGAGTATCATTCCTTCATTTTTATGCACCGGAGAGGAAAGATGATTTCTCAGCTTACACGATGTTTGAATTCTAAACTCACATGCAAAAAGACCTTTAATTTATCTAAGGGCAGTCATGAGATGTAGGAAATTGAATGAAACAATTGCCTATGGAAGTTTCATTATAACCATCCCACATTAAGAAATGAGCCCTCACACACTGAGGATCTTTAGCTCCTATTATTCCAAATTTAACCCATTGAAGTCATGTTATTACAAGACCTTGCTAAGGGATAGAGATTTGTTTGAGTGCATGAATATGCCCTGGTAAAATGAAAGTTAGTTTGGACAATTGCATATCTTATTCTGTCCTTTGAATGTGCATTAGATCCTGGTGGAGAACTGGAAAATACGGCACATAATCAGCAAAATATTTTCTGTGTATATCCAATGGTGAGGCAGCAAATATTGGCATTGCTCTTGCATTTGAATTTGTTCTAAAAAGTCTTGCTGGTAGGGGTCCTAACCAGCAGCATTTTCACAAGAAGTCATTACACTTGAAGAGCTGTGTTTTGGCCATCTGAAACTTAGTATGTTAGAATGCAAGAGAGAGGATTTTTCTTTCAAAAAATATTATGTATATATATGAATATATATAAACTGTGCAGTATTTACATACATAAGATATTAGAAAAACATTACATACACTACTATGCACCTGTGGGAGCTTTTTAACAGTTGCTTTTCAGTTGCAGAGATCTAGACTCCAAATTTTGCAAATTTAGATTTATGGGATTCTGAATCACTTTTCTTAAAGACCCTCGTTGTCCAGTTAATGATTAATATCTCCTCTGTGCTGAGCACTCTTAATGTCCTTGTCATGACAACGGAACTACAGTGCTACAGACACAACCAGGGTGCAATTAGGGAGGAAGCAAAGACTTGTTTTGGCTCCACTGTTTCTGTAGACTGGTAAATGCATCTTTAGATGTATTTGAATTTTAAGACTTACTTAAGAGAGATGTTGCTGCAGGCTGACTAACAATTTGTTTTACTTTTTAATTGTGTAGGCCAAAGGAATGCAACTCATTGTCTTCCAAAAGCATTTTTGTTAGAGGCAGCTCTCCAATACCAAAGCACATCACTTGGATGCTCATGATAGACCCTAAAATATCATCTTCTGTTCTCTGGATTATTTTCATTTTTGGCAACTATTATGAACTCCCTGCTTTTATGAAGCATTCAGTCAGCTCTGTGTATTTATTGATTTTGATCACACTTAACTATACTACAATCCCCATCTTACTATTATTGTGTTGACACTTACAATTTCACACTCCATAAAACCTTTGGCAGTGTAGCACTTTTACACACTCTTATGATAAATCCTTTCTGTTATGCTTGTTAATATACACAGAAAGAGCAATACACAAGAATCGTCGGGGTGGAACCATCCTTGTCATGGCTCCTCATTCTCAGATACTGAGTTTGGAAAATTATTTTTAAAGATTATCTTAAGCAAACTAGGACTACCAATTACATATGAAAAGATACATCTGCTTTTCCAGTTTGTGGTGGCTTTATATACTTTTTTAAATACATCTGACTGAAAATTCAGGTTGGTAATGTGGTACAAATAGAGTGAGGGATTAAAGAATAACCCAAGATCATAAAACAGCTTCCTGATGGCTAGGAGAAAAAAAACATGGGCAATATCCTTAGATCCAAGTATCACTGCATTTCTCAGATCTAAGCACCACAAGCCTTGCTGACATTGCTCTGGTCAGTTGATGAGAAACAGAGACCAAACACCTTATCAGTAGCCTTACTGTCCTCAATCTTTCTTTAATCCCACACTTAAATTTTCATAAACCAGTTTGAAAAGGCACTAACTGGCTATCACAACTATGAAACCAACATCACAGAGAGCTATAAAGGACATACTATCTAGGCAGACAACCATCTAAGGTCATTAAACTTCATTGCTTGATGGGGATCTGGTTTTTTTCCCCATAATTCTGGACCCAAACCTTTTCAATTCTCTACTTCAAAATTACCTTTTCCAATAAAGCAGCCCTGCAAATTTTGAGCAAACCAAATAATACTGTTTAATTCAATACTTCCAAAGACAACAGATTTTTATTTTTCAGTAGAACATTGAAAATAATTTTCTGTTTTACTATCTGTGAGCCTCAACAGCCCACAGATTCATTCATACTAACACCCCATTACATTCAATTGTAAATTTATACATATATATAATTTTGGTTTTTAGAAATTATGTGCTCTGATTACTAAGTAAATTCAAATAACTAAAATAGAAATAAATATAATTATAGATGAGGATTTGCATTAGTCAACAAATTGTACAACTTATTCCCATTCCTTTCCAACTTGTCTTGCTTTCTCCCTTGATTAAGATGGAGAAAACCCAATTCCATTTTCAAAATCTCTATTGGAATAGCAAGGTAGAAAGGGTTGCCAGAGTCAGCACAACATGTAGGTAGCCTTGCACTTCATATGTAGGCTGAGGATGTTGATGTCAACTCTAAAGTGGGCTGTAAGGTGCAGCAGAGAATTTAAATTTTGACACGCGGGTTCTGGTTCATCCTGCGACCGCAAAGAAAGCTGAACTTCAGGAAAACCTTTCTGGTCATCAGGAAGTGTGTTTGCCTGAAGTGAATTTCTCAAGTGCACCCTGACATGCACAACTGAACAAAAATATAAGCTATGTAAAGTCAACGACTGACTATTGTTTGTGACCTTTTTGATGAACTGTAGGCTTACATTTTCAGAAGCAGATTTTTTTTTTTTTTTAATATTCATAGCATTTCCAATACCCACTAAACATTTTTATTCTTGCTTGTATGTTTTCAGGCAAGATGCAAAGTGATTAGACAAAAATAAAGTCTCATTTACTAAGGTTTTTTTCTCAGGGCACAATTGATTTCTGGCCAAAGAATGTTCAGATAGAACAAAATTCTGTTAGTTTATACCAGCCATTATTCAAAAGTACAGATTACAAAATCCAGTACAGCAATAGGAGCTTTGTGAATCTCACTCAGAAGGACACTTCTTCTCCATGCAAAGAAGACTGTACAGAGAGCAGACACCTGGAAGTCTCCCAAAGAGGTCAGGTCCTCTCCTGAATTTCCATTTTTTTTGGAGTATCTAATATTCCTTTTCTATAGAGCACCTTGTAATTCTTTAGCAATTTTTTTAATAAACTATTTTTCTTTCAACTCAAAGATACTGTGTGGGGCAGGGGACGGGAGCAAGCGTTTGGTGTTTGGAAAGCCACTATAGCATGAGGCACTCTTTTCACAGTGGGTGGTTGGTATAGCACCTTTGAGAAGTATGTAGTCACTGCAGCAAGGAGCATAAATAGGTTGCTAAAAGTTTATCTTAAATGTTTATCTTCTAAACAGGTTTTTAATTTTGATGTGAACATGGTGGTTGAAATATCCTGAAATTCATTTTGCCGGGGTGTTATTTGTTAATTTGAGGGCAGGTGTATCTAGGTCCAACCTGGATGGTGAATGAGTTTTGCTTGCTTAGGACAGGTTTACTTATCCACCAAAGATTTTACTTATACACCAAAGACTTTATTCCAAAGCTGTTTTCTTTACTCTTAACTTAGTAATATATGAGGAAGAGCATGACTATGCACATTTTATGAAATGATGAAACTTTTCTTTACCAATAACCCCATAAACTTTACATGAAATATAAGGACTTTATCTAAAGAAAGGATGTTTTTATGTAATATTACCATCTCCAGATATTTCACCTATTATTCCAAAGCTTCGTAACACACTTAATATACCAAATAACTCTACTGGTACACTCTCAGTGTACACTTAAGAATAATACAAAATACAGACTTGAGTGCATCCATTGGTTTTTTTATGTATTATTTTTATATGGATTACCAGCATAGAAAATTCAAGCCCAAAGCACGTTTCTATTGTTTGTTGAAAGAATATTCTGTAAGTAGGAAAAAAAATATTCAAAATAAAATATTGTAGCTTTCTCATTACCGACAACCAAGACTTCCTTGGGTCAAAGAAAATCTTGGATGTGTTTTCACTACTAACAATTGCTCTTTAGCACTGGAAGCAGTTGAATATATTGAATTTGTAGCGCGACATTCACACTGTCTGTCTTCTCAACCCAGGCTCTTGTAATTTAAAGGAAAGTCATTTATTCTCCAGTGAGTCTTCTGTCAGAGTATTGTGAAAGCTTTCAAAGGCATCATTTAAACAGGGCATCCATCACAGACTGTCAGGATTCTTAGCCTGGTGAGGATTTTCACACTGTTGTGCCTAGGATGTAAACAAAGATAATGCATTTGATTTTTTCTATTGATCCTCTTTGCTGTGAGAGCATGGCTAGACAAAGAGGACTTTTCAAACCTAAACAGCCTGCCAGAGCACTTACTTTTGCTTCTCTTAGGCAATGGAGCTTCTTTCCTTCCAGACTTTTCTATCATATTGCTAATATTTTTTTTTTTCTGTAGCTGGCTCTGCAGTGATTAATGATAGGTCAGGATTAGGCAGTAACCTGATATTGCTCAACTCAAATACAGGGGAAATGTTCGCTGGCTGATGTGACTGTCACGGAGTCACACGAGTCTCCCTCAAAGGTCATTTATAACATTCATCCAAGAGCAGATGGAGAGATTGGAAAATTGTTAGTTTCATGAATCCGATTCTTTGACTTTGATACGAGATTCTAGCAACAAAGATTACTTATTATGATCTGTTATAACCTTCACAGCCACATCAGACAGTTTATATAAGCACACTTTAGTGAGCAGTAAAGATATTTCTGTCCTTCTGAAATAAGCTCTGTTGAATTTTCTCTCATTCCTCTTACAACAACAACAGAAGCAGAAAATCTGAGCAGAATTATCAGCAACTTGTAATTTGAACGTATTGCAGAAATTTTCAAATTCATGCTAGGCATCAAATAGTAAAATCTGCTGAAATACTGTGAGCTGGCGTGACTTGTGCAATCAAATAAGAACTACATATATGCTGGAGTACAAGCACTGTGGTAGTACAGGGTAATGTTTTGACCCTTTTACATATTAAATTTGTGTCATCTTGGGACTTTATCCTCCAGTCCTTTAGCTGATATAAATCAGTACAGTTGCACCAATGTTAGTGAAGCTAGACTGCCTTGCCTTCCTTGAAAATCTTTTTTATTACCACATTTTCACTAGGCTTTCCTAAATCTGTGATTTCTAATGTGTTTTCATATATCTGATGTATTTTAATATATATTATTAGCAACATTCTGAGGAGATGCTGATACTCACTATGAAAGAAAACTTTGAAACCTTTGAGGAATAATAGAGAAGATATCTTAAGCTAACATTTTGAGGGATTGTTTTTTCCTTCCACTTCAAATAATCTTGTAACACTAATTAGGGAGGGTGGGGGGTGGGTTTGAAACAGGGAAACTCTAGGCAAATGGAAATATTCAGTAAGGAAAATGAAAAGCTCCTTAGATGTTACCCAGGACAGATTTACCAGCCACATGGAGAAGTTTTATTTTCCAGCAGATTAGCCTATTGAACAGAGGAGATTACTAGGAAAACCAGTCTGGTGTTTCCTCATTTGAAGTTCTTATGATTTGTTATCTAATGAGAGAAAAGAAAAAAAAAAAACAGGAAAAGGGGTGCACATCTTGCCATCTTTACATTCATGAAGACTTTCTGGACTTTCTGATATAAATTCTTATAGATATTCTTGAATGTTTTACCTGTTCCAAATTGCAGAGCTGAAGCTTAAATATACATCAGATTTACATCTTCTTACCCTGATAACTTTTTTTTTTAAAATTTCCTACAATTAATTTATGTGAACAAAATCCATCACAAATACCAAAATTCTAGGTATGGTTAAGGAAAAGTGTTAGGACTGAAGTTCAGGAAACATTCAGGTTACCTTTCTCTGCCTTTCTAGCCCTTGAATTTTCGGTCTTTCAATATGTGATTACTCATAATTTTCTTAGATTTTTGGCAGAATTGCAACAGGAATTTAATGTAAAAATGGACCTAGCAGAGGACTTCTATCTTCTTTGCACATCACATTACACTGATTTGAGTGGAAATTAACATATAACAACATCAACATAGGACACGGCTTGTTGAGAATTGATGAAAAATACTGAGGACATATTACGATATCAATATAAAACCAGTTTGCAGCTGTTAGCAAGCTAGAAGCAGTGTTCTGTATATTCATTTTTATAGGAAGAATGGCATTGCACATACATAAGAATCCATTACTCTGCTCTTGTTAATGCTCTGAGTGGGAGTAAGGAACAACAGAATTTTTCTTTCACTGCAGAAATCCTTTTGATGAAATTGACAGCAAAGACTGTCTCAGCATAGGCATACAGCTTATGGCAGGAATGAAAATAAAACAAAGAAGTGGCAAAATATTTCACAGAAGATATACAAATTGAAAAAAAACCAACACCTATGTTAAATTTTCCTACTGAGTTTTCTAAGAATTGTAGCCAGAGGGTCTTGCCCTATTCTTCTCTGCAGGCCTTATTCTCAGATGATATGTATGCTATGATCCTCTAACTTCTTGTCTTCTTTTGACAGTTCAGGATTCTATGTAGGACTATCTGGTTGTGGAGCTCTCTGGGAGGTAGTTTTAGAATAGAAGATACATAGCCAGAGACTATTTTCTAATGTTCTAAATGAATGCTTCAAAAGTTACTTGATTTTGTTGTTCAATTTAGTTTTTGTTTCTGGTTTTGGCTGTTGTTTGATTTTTTGTCTGTGTGTGTGTGGTTTGTTTGCTTTGGGTTTGTGTTTTGTTTTGTTTTGTGTTTTGTTTTGTTTTGTTTTGTTTTGTTTTGTTTTGTTGGGGAAGGTTATTTGTTTGTTCTTTCAAACTAACCTCTTCTTTCTGCTCCTTCCAAACAGAAGCAGATCGAATTATGGCTAATATCTGCTGATGACACACCTAAGATTAAAACCAGGATTGTCCTACAAAAATTTAGACATCAGCTCAAAGTGCTTACATTAAGTCTCATCACTCTACTAACTTGATACAGTTAACGTAGCCAGGAACGTTCAGTAGGCAATTAGCATCTTAACAGGCCTTCATTGCCCTCTAGAGAGACTTACATTTATCAATTGTTTATGTGTGGAACATATAGCAATTAGGTTTCCTAGACACACGCCTAAAGTTAAATAGGCTGAATTTGAGCCAGCAAAAACCTTAAAGTACTTTGGACAAAAGAAATTAAGACATATCTGGTCCCTTGAACTTGGGGCCAATGTGGCAGCCCTCTGAGTCAGCTCTTACTTTTACTGTTGAAAGACATCTATTAAAATAATTTTAGACTTGTTTCTAAATAGGAACCACACAAACTTTGACTGATGGAGATGAATCATGCTTTTGTCTACATGGGCATTTTCACAGGGTTAATTCATGATCCATTACATTGTAAATGAAAGTAGTGAAACAGAGCTTTGATTAAGACGCCATCAAAGCCAAGGGAGGTTGAATTTGGACTCCAAAGAGCTTTGGATGAGGAACTTTTAGCTACACTAGCATAATGAAATTGATCTGAGATGGAATTTGTTTTGTTCTACTCACCTTCCAGGCAGTCCAGAAAAGGATTCTGAATGCAGATTGCTGCTCAGGCAGCTGCAAACAGGTAAGAGTTCCTTTGGCCGAGCTATAAGCAATTTACACTGCAAAAAGCTGTATGTCCGTATATTTCTGTGCCTGAATTAATAAGCCCTGGTTCCCCAGACATCTTTCAGTGTCCTTAAGGATGCACATTTTTTGCAATATAAGGGCTAACACTGGATGTGAAGTCTATGAAAGTGGCAGTTGATCTGAGATATTCATACTGGAGCACTGAAACCAATCTGTGATGTGGGAATGTTATAACAAGGTAAGAAAGGAACTTGATTTATATTAAATTTTATAGCCAGTACTCATATAAAATATTTTGTTTACAGTTCCACCCTGTGAGGAGCAGGGTGATGAGGCATATGCTATCTCCAAATATTCATAAAAAAGTTATTATTATCCAGCAATAAAAAGCTCAAACATGACTAGCATCGAAATCCAGCTATTTAATAGCCATATATTGTTCTTGTTGCCTTTCTTCTCCTTTGCTATAGGCATCAGCAAATAAATCTCAGAAATTAGAGGTGAGAAAGATCTGTCATGTAGTCGGGGAAGGCTTAAGTTGATGTGGTGTGAAAAAGGCTGAGGAAATATATCCTCTTTTGATTAAATAGTTTGATAGGGAAGAAGATATAAGAATAACACCTTCCTCATCATAACAGTTAATCATGTAAATAACACAAGCAGGCACTTGCAGAATCTGTGTCACTGCCATCTCTAACTTGTAGGCAACATTTTTTCAGCCATTAGAAGAAGACATTTGGTGTAAAACGTAACGTGAAGATGAGTATGGGCAAAAAGAGACAGGGATTTAGCTACTTCTCCTGGAAAGAAACAATCAAACCTTGATGGTGAAAGGGTGATCATTGCCTTTTTTTATGATTGTATAGGGTCTTTAGAATGCTGCAACCATCCAAAGCTAAGAAACAGGAATGCTTCAAGAGGTACATATTTCCATACGTGGCTTTGGACTGTACACAACCTAAAGCATTCATTCCTCATATAAATTAACACTCTTCTGCTCTGGGGAAATGCTGGAGCTGCTTTGATAAAGGCTTGGGAAAACAAAAGCAAGGCAAAACGGGCAAATGGTGGCAAAGGCAGCTGAGAGGTTCAATGGCACAATACCTTTCTTCTGGTAGAAGAGCTCAGCTTGTGTGAGCACCGTGTAAAGGGGAACAATACAAATACACTGTCCAGGAGATATTATGTGCTTCTCAATACCTTGCAGATAATTTAGCAGCAGAGTGAAGCTGTACACTTCGAGAACAAAGTTGGACAGCCCCAGTGTGACTGAATCCTGAGGAAACATAATATGTTTCTCTGAGAGAATTACACAAATTACATAAAATCTAGCAATAGTTATATCCAGGAGGCACACTGGATAAAACTAGAATGTGCCTTGAAGAAGGAAATTGCACTTCCACCAAATCTCTCTGACTTCATTTCAAAGCAAGGACTATGTGAACATTACCTCTGTAATATTCAATGAGACAAAGTTTCTCTTAAATATATTTTTATCTTGAACAGCTAAACCTCTGAGCAGAGCAAAGATAAAATAGCAACAACAAAAAGAATCTACCCTGAGTAGGGTTTACTTACACAAATATGGATACCTAAACCTAAACAACTTCTCTAGAAAATTTTTATACTCATTAGAGATAATTAGCCGAGATAAATGTAAATAAAAATCTCAGATGATCAATGTTCCACAAATTCCTCTCTCTTTCTTTTGCCTTCAATATAATACAGTAAAGTAAACCTATGAAGACACACATAGATATCTGTAGATATCTAACTGATTTCAGCTCAAGACTTTATGAAGCAAAGACAGTGATAAGATCAGCGTCCAACTTTCCATTCATTGCTTGTTTCAACTGGCATCATATTTTTTTTTACTTTTGCATTAAGGATTGTTATTCTAGGCTATCCTAGGTAAAAAGAAGACAAAAACAGTTTATTTAATTTTATAATGGAAGTTCCATTGAAGATTTTTCATTTATACTTTCACCAACCTCTGTGGAACATTTTCCTCTTTCAAACCTTCAAAATGGATTTTCTTTCTGAGAAAAATGGAATCTTTGCTAAGTTTTGCTACAAAACGCATTGAGCTCTGAAAAATGATGCTTGTTTTCTTGTAATTCTGATCAATTTGGAAAGAGAAATTTAGAACAACATTCATTTTTCTCCAAATACTAACAGAAAGCCTGTCCACCACTTCAATGCATTTCAGTATCAATTTTACTTATACTAAATAAGAATCTTATTTACTGCTTACAGAAATTAACAAAGATTTCCTGGGCACTTCATTGCAATTTAGATCAACCCTCTGGGTCCAATCCATTTCCTGTTAAACTAATTGGCAAAACTTCTTTTGAGTGAGAATAAGATCAGGCATAGAAGAGTAAAAATTAACAGCTGTACAATTTTGTACACAATTTATTTATTTATTTATTTATTCATATCTTCTGCTGGTTCAACTAAATACACATTAATCTTGTGTAACATACTGAACTGTGTTCAGTAATCAAGATGTTCAACCTCCCTGAAGGATTCTGATACATTTAATCCTTTGAATTTGGGAGCTAGCACTACAGCACTTCAGCTTCCCAAATGAGAAGTGTAAGAACCTGAACAGATGAAGTAACATTTGATGACATTGGAGGTAAATTTCAAAAACATTTTGTATGTTTATTGTTTCTTTATCCCAAATTTGTCACTGAATAGCATTCATTGCCAGGAAGCCAGCACAAGTTCCTGGAAGAACTTCAAGTTCCTGATTAGAAGCAGTAGCTCTACTCATACCAGTAGCTATCAATTATTTGCTGCCAATTCAGCCCTGAAATATTCACAAAGGAGGGAGCTGAGGGAGATAAAACATGTTCTTTATGTTCGGTGACTCCTGTCGGAAGAAGGAGGAGGTGACTATTTAAGAATTTGGGAGGTTTTAATCTCCTTTATGTTAGTACTGACCAAACTGAAAAAGAGAGGGAAAAATGTCTAGTAGATCAGGCCTCAAAGGTTGTGGTGAACGGCAAGCACTTCTCTCCATTCTGAGGTGAAGAGATAAGTTTTGATAACATTTAGGGAAAATGAATTAATTCTTTAACAACACTGCTATGTTGCCTTAGAAAGGAGTACCTCAGATATTCCAACACAGATGCATATGGCTATGCCATGTGCATTTTACAAGCTCTCTGCTCTTTGTAGGGTCAAGCCTTATATCTACACTTTGCCTCTCTGTCTAGGAGATCTTCACTCGATCATGCAATGAAAAGTCCAAGTTCCCATCAGTATTTGGAGAATCATATTTTTATCTTCATGCCAGTATTGGCTATGAATATCTTATAGCCCTGAAGATAGCCTTTATCCAAACTTTAAAAACAAACCTGAACCCTGTTTGTTCTAGGAGAAAAATACATCAAGTATTTATGTCTCAGAAAACATTTCCAATATCACTTATGTATAATGAATATATTCTCTGCTTGGAGTTCAATCTCCTCAACCCTAAACAAAGTGTCCTAAATCCTCTGGCCCACTGAAAAAAAGCTTTTAAAATGTCATGTGCTCAATATCTCTTCTCAGGATGTAATGAAATTATCTAACTACCTAGTGGGCTATTTCCCCCTCACATATGGAAATGCCCCTGGGCATTTGCCCAGGAAGAGGAAGCTGTAAGTCTTTCATGATGAGGGAAATTTGAATTTATGTGGAAACCTAACTGTTCTGCTCCTGGCTATGGGATTTTTTTGTGTTTTATTTTATTATTTTTTTTCTTTTTCTGATTTAATATTATGAATAATAAAAATACATGAATATTTGCTAATGAAAAGTGTTCAAAGAGATTTCAAAGTATGTATTGCCCTGTTAAGCCTCTTCATGGGATGGTCCAGGCCTGGAGCCTACCTCCAGTATCAGATAGAGAGTGACTGCACTGCCATGAAAATGACTGATGTACTTAGGTGACCTAGGTCATCACTAGAGAAAGGAGCTCCTGATTTTGGACTTCATACTCTTTCCTGGATACCTTCAGAGGTGCCATTATATCTGCCACAAGAAGGATTAAGTTAAAATGCATTCAGAAACAATTTGAGGGCAAACCTTGAGTGAATTACCAAGCAGTAATACAGAGCACAAGATCCCACTCTACAAACCAGGTTTCCAACTCATCTTTCTAAGTCCTTAGACCCTCTGCAGAAAAATGGAGAACTGTACCTTGCTTAAGTGAATGACGCAGGTGCAATTAAAAGCATCACAGCAGGAGAGAGACTCAGCTACAGCTGAACGAGGGGCCAGCTAAGGTCAAGCAAATGTTGGTGTTCCACAAGTACTAAAAAGATGCAGCTGTTGAGGGGGCATTTTCAGGTTTGTAATTCAGACCCCACCTGGAACTGCAATAGCCCAGATTTATTGGCACTCTGAGCATACTATACAAATTGTTTCTGAGGAGGGAAGCAGTGATGAATATATTTATGGCAAACCCTTTGCTTATGCTATAATTTTGATTTATGGAATAAATATTTGGAGCTCAGTTGTCAACAGCTGTATTTTGGAGATTCAGAGTATTCAAGGATAAGAGCATCTTCTGAGAATATCAGAAAGTATTAGGCCAACCAAAAGTGAGACATTTTGGTAACTAGTGCTATTTAAATGTATATTGAGGGTTAATCTGTGCTCAAAGGATCATAGTCTGAATAGGAAAAGGGGAAACTGAAGCAGAAAGGAGCAACATTTTGGTTCTGCTGTGCATAAATCAGGAATAGATCCCAGTGTGCCTAAAATCAGCATGAAGACACTCTTTAATATAACTCAATGCCTCCATGCCTTGATAAAAATAATGCTGTGCACATAACGTGGGCAGGTGTGAATGTGATTTGTCAATAGAGTGCAGGGAGCATCCAGTTTGTCAATTGATTGCTTAAAATTAGCTCAGTTTAGGAATGAAGTGTTGCATCAACACAAAAAATCAAAATGTTTCATTTAAGAAGTGGAATAATGGCATGTTTCCAGCAGCTAACCATTTCTGTCTATCATCAGTAGATAGGAGTACACAAAGACAACACTTTGCATGCAGACCTAAGCATACAACAGATTAGAGACATGATTCTCATTTACCTGTGTGTGTATGGTTGCTTAACGCATTTCCCACTGTTCTAGGTTTGGGTTTACTGATTTCTATCCTCCTAGGTATCATTTGAGGCCGTGTGCTTCCTGCTTTGAAGCTGGAAGTCTGTCAGGGGATTAACTGGTTTTCTTTTCCTATGTCTTTCCCAGAATATTCTAATACTCCAGAAAAGCAGGAGAAAACGGAGTGAGGAAGCTTTAATACAAATGCTAAGTAAGTTCCTTCAAGGGTAAGTAGTTAATTAGATTAAGTATTTCAGCTCTGAAATATATATAAAAGTATATAAAATATATATATATATAGAAGCCACAGAATTTTATCATGTCTAAAATGCAAAGGGCCAGAAGCTGAGCTTTATAGTATTATTGCCACTGTCATCCTCACTAGCTTTCATGTTTTGTCTTAATGGGAAAACCTGTCTCTTTCTGTCAATCAGGATCTGTCAGAAACTTCATTTCCAGTGTTAACTGCTTTTACCAACCTCAGTTATATAATATAACAGTACTGCAGCAGCAATGCAGTGTTCAAAGAGGGATGGAAAGGAGCACTTGTTTTTCCTGACATCGAGGCTGCATTGAACAGAAAGATCAAAAAGTTGGACTGAGGCATTGCTTACTTCCCATTTACATGGAAAAAAACAGAAAGAGTCTGTGTATGGAGGCAGAAAAAAGCAAAAAGCTCAAATCTAGAAGAAATGTAGTAAGTGGCAGAAAATGAAAAAAAAAGGAGTGAAAAGAAGCTGAAGGTATATCTACATAACACAGAGACTGCTGAACACACTAATCTCTTGTGTTTGTTAGAGATGGAAATGGGAAACACACCAACATAGTGAAATTTGTTTCTAGCTGACCCTCGATAATTTTTTTCAGTTTAATTCATTGAAACACAAAGAAACCTTTGTTATTGTCTTTCTTTCTTCCTTTCTTTTTTTTTTTTTAGTGCTCTTTGTATTATTTACAGGGAATTAATTCCGTTTAAAAATAAAATTCTCCTTAAAAAAAGAAATTCAAGTGTATAATTTCTAAAATTTAATATTGCATCACTAAAATTTGTGATTTGTGACAAATTCTGTTGGATTTTAAATTGCGTTTCTGGAGAATAAAAAGAACAAAGACTTTTTTTTTTTTTTTCATGCCTTATACTAATGTCTGTTCAGGGATTTATGAAAGGTTTATATCCAAGATCAAGAGGGAATAGGGATTTCAAAAGGCTTCTGCTTCCTCAGTGGTGAAGCTTTGATGATATTCTCCAATGAGGTGACTACTGAAGCTGAGCTGGAGCTTAGGCAGGAGGATGAAGCAATTTGTCACTACCATAGGACATTAAAAGAGCACTTATCCCTTTGTATATATGCATTATGATACATTCTTAAAACTCTTTTCCATGAGTTGGCAGAGCTTGCTGGCTGAGAAAGGGGCTACTGAGTTCCCTTTTAAAGAATGGTCCAGTAAGTGGATTCTTTCATCATTACTTTGTGCTTCTCTTTTGAAGAAATTAGCTAAATGCTACTGGCTGTGCTCACATTTTTCAGATTCTCAGCCTCCCTCAGCTGCCAGTTCTCTCATTTAACAACATTTTAGGAATGGGATTTTACTTGTTGAGTGGGGTATAACCACATAAAAAAGATGAAGCTCTCTAAGTAGACACTTCAGAACTTGCCTGGATGCTTTTGTGGTAGTTATAACAAAGCACTGAAAATTCTTATAATAAACACAAATGAGTTTTACAGATGAGTAACCAAATTTTGATAAGCTCGTGGTATCAAGGAACAAATACAAAGAAAAAATAAGTAGTTAAAAAGCAAACACCTTGACTATGGCTGTGGGTTTTTTAAAAGGCATCCACATAATAGTGTACCTGCACCTAGCATGACACCTACCATTACTGTGTTCCTGTATCCTGGATAAATGCAGATAGCTCTTCTCTGGTGCCTCAGCAGATGATATAAACTAGAAAAAAAAAAGGAAATGTGCTTCAGAGTATCTCCATGCAAAGTCTGCATTTCACAGGATGCTAGGAGTTGGAAGGGACATCAAATCCAACCCCCCCTGCGTTTGTTATTTTTTTTCTGCAGCTGCTCCCCAAAACTGTAGTTCCAGCTATGTGAGTGATAGCAACATCAGGAGATGTAGAAAAGACAATGACGGTCATAGGCTTTTGAAAACTTGCTGTGAGTACAGTGTGGAAGCACAGAAATCAAACTGCTCAAGGATGTTCAGGACTCTTCATTAGACTTGGAGTATTATAAAATAACAGGAGATAAGAGCAGAACAGAATAACAAGTGCTGTTCTATATTGATGACTAAAATGACTACTCTCTAGCCATGGAAAATCGTATAAAAATGTATTTATAAATAAGTATGTTAAGCTTTTCCATTATAATCCTTCTTAATTCCACTTTTATTCTATTTTAAATGTTTTCTTGCTTTTGCCAAGCTGTCTCTTAAAAGCGGTGTTAAGTTATACAAAATACTAACCACAAATTGCACCTGAAAACACATTTTATTTTTCTGAAATTTGGTTAGACCAAATAGTGTACTGTGTCTTTGAACATTTCATTGAACTTTTGTGTTCAGTCTAACAGCAGGATCCTCTTAATATTTTTTTTTTGTTGTTCTCAAAGTGAAAAAAAAAAGAAATCTGATAGTTAGGTTAACCACTGTGATAGAGATTGGAGATAACAGAACCCTGTCTGTGAGGCTGAGATTGCTGCTTTCTTTAGCTTTAGCAAAATGCATCCTTCATAGACCTTAGCCAAGGCAATGGTGGGAGTGGTCCACAGTAGGCTGCCATATTAAACAGCAGTTGCATCATCTAGGTGCTGGGTGAGGCAGCATCTACTGTGCCTTGTGGAAAAAATGCCATGATTGCGGTGCTGAGAAGACAGCGTGAGACTTCCTGCCATTCCTGGGGAGGTGAACAGAAGGCATGTAATCATATTCCCAGTGTGAGTGCTGTGATGTTAGGAAGTATTCAGAAAAGGGGCATCTTTGTTTTAAGATTGCCTTTCCTAGAGACAGAACATCCAAGATCCCCTAAAAACATATGCAAAGAATTTGTTTGTTTTGACAAAGGAAAACCATTTCACAGAATCACAGGACCACGTCAAGAAGACGGCAAACTGCCGAGGACTTGATGACAGCTTCAAGGAACTCCCCATTAATTCCTGACATCCACTGCAATTATAGGGACACGATGTCATCAAGTGCTGAAGAGGGACAGGCAAGTTCGGCTCTATCTCTCCATCACTATGAAGGGGTAAAACCATATTCCAAGAACGATCCTATAGTGCTTTTATTTTTCTTTCACATCTTGCAGCTCATCTACATATCCATTCCTTAATTACAGTAAAGAGTCTCAGGGTCTTGGTCTTAAGGAATGAAGCAACACAGTAACAGTAACAATATTTTCTGTAAGCTTGGAAATGTTATGACACATCATTTTCCTTGGCCATGCTATGAATGCTATGATAGAAAAGATGGTTCTGTTTCTAATTCAGGCTTAGGATGTAAGAGATAAAGTATGTGCCGTACCACAGGTTTTCTGTGTGATGTTGGGAGAGGATATAACTTTCCAGAAATGGTGCCTCCATAAACTAAAAGTAGCACCGCTCCTTCACAGAATCACAAATTATATCTGGTTGGAAGAGACCTAAAAGGTCATCCAGTCCAATCACTGACCCAGTATTGAAGGGTCAACACTAAAACATGTCCCCAGGCAACAGGTCCCCATGCCACTTGAACACCCTCAGGGATAGTGACTCCATGACTACCCTAGGCAGACCATTCCAATGTCTGATAACCCTTGCAGTGAAGAACTATCTTCTAATATTCAGCTTTAGCCTCCCCTGGAACAGCTTGTAACATTTTCCTCCAGTCCTATTGCTTGCCATGAAGGAGAAGAGGCTGGCCCCTCTTCGTTCCAACCTCCCTTCAGGTAGTTTTAGAGAGCAATGACATGGCCCCTCAGTCTCCTCTTTTCTAGAGTGAACAACCCCTGTTCCCTCAGATATTCCTTGTAGGTCATGTACTCCAGGTCCTTCATGAGCCTTGTTGCCCTTCTCTGGACACACTCCAGCACCTCAATATCCTTCCTTCAAGGTATTGTAAAGAATAATAAAGAGATATAACATGGCTATGACTATAGCCATTACTATTATTCTGATATAATTATAGTGGATGAAGTCAATGATATTTTCTGCCCAAAGAACAATGGGTGTGAAGTCAACTGAAATAAGAATAATATTTTACCCTCACTGAGTAAGGAAATTAATCTTTGTATAACCAAAGCATAACCAAATATTAATTTCTGGAGTTATCTGAAAGTCAGAGGATAAGAAGAAAACTATGAAGACTTGGAAGCAATTACAAGACACAACAGCACTTTCAAAAATGTGGAAAAATGTCTCTGATTCATCCAAAGAAAGGTGGCACCATCCAGATACAATTATTAGAGTAAAAGAGAAAGTTATATCAAACACATAAATCCAAATTAATTGAATATCTATTCTAGGAAGAAAAGAAATTGTTTCAGATCGCCTGAATTGTGATGGCATTTTGAATGGAAGTCTTCAACATTCTCAATAATGATGGAATCTGTGAACTATGGGAAAGATGCACTGAATCTTCCTTGTAACTGGAGAAATAAACTGTCAGGAAACCATAAAGAACAAGAAATCTTTGCAAAAAAATCCTATACATATCTTGGGTTCATATTTGGCAAGAGTACCAGCATCTTTATTGTTTATCTGAAATTAGAATGAGAAGAGAAAGAGTATGACCAAATTCCTGGCTCCAGCAGTCTTGACTCAGTGGCATAAGTGACAGTAATAATAAAACTCTGACATAGTTTGCTGTTAATGACGTTCAGTACTAAATGATTGACTTACTGGAATTTGGAAAAAAATTATTTGTGTCAGGATTATAGGTTGTTTTCTGATTCAAAAAATCCTGACATCTAGGTTGAGGTCTTTGCAGTACCTGGCTTCAATACGTTCTCAGTAAATGGACCTGTGAAGAGGAGATATTGGTTCATTCAGCCTTGCAACTGGTAAGCACCTGCAATTCCTTCTGGAACTGCAGAAAGTGCAATCTGTTCACAGTTAGGACCTCTGGGTATTTCCACTCAAGGTGCCTCAATATTTTCAATCTGTGGCCTAGACCCTGCGGGTCAAGTCTTTCCTGGAGATGGCTGAACACCTGCCTGCTGATGGAAAGTGGTGTTTTGCTTTGCTTGTGTGCATGGCTTTAACATTCCCTCTTAAAGTGTCTTTATCTCAACTCACGAGTTTTCTCGCTTTTATCCTTCCCATTCTTCCCTCTCATCCCACTTGGGGGAGAGGGAGTGAGCAGCTGCATGTGGCTCACTTGCTGGCTAGGGTTAAACCACGACGGTGAGTCAGAAACTGAATGTGTCCTTCAGAAAGAGTTGCTTGTTCTTTACTAAATGTTGATATATTTTGATTGCATAAAATGAAAGCAGAAGTTCAAAGAAAATATATTTCTTTTTTTGTTGTTTTGTCATAGCACAAGACTTGCTGAATTTTCATGAAAGCACAATATTGCAAAGCCTTATCTCCTCTTTTTTTAGAAAGAATATTCTTTCAGAACTTGTTCTTTTGGTCATTACGTTAATATTTTCACTTCTACTAGAATTGTAACAGGGCAGAGTTGTTGTCAGAGGAGTCTAATATATTAAAATTACATTCAGGACTCAATATTTTACTGTTCCTGTTTTCAAACTCTAACAACATCTATACCCAGCACCCTACTGGTAAATATATTTTCTTTGATCCTTGCAACATTACTGATTTGAGTGATAAATATTACATCAACAGATTTTTTTTTTTTTTTTGTTTTCACAGTGTGAGGTGTTCAAAAAAGTCAGTTCCTTCAAGGGTGAACATTTTTTTATTTTTTTTAACTCTGTATTTTTGCTTTTTATTTTGGGCTGTGTTTTCATCACTTAAATGGATTTTACTTCCACAATAGCAATAACAGATGGAATCGGAGCCCATTAAACTTTTCTGAAAGGGAACACATCTGGAACATAAATAATTTTGGCTTACCAAAATTGGAAGGAATAATACTTAGTACCATGATTATTTTAGTAATACAGCTTTTGATAACTTTTGTTCCCCTTTTGGTGAAGTGGAAAATATTACTCAAGACTTTGTGGGGACATACAGGTGGTATGGAGTCAGCAGTTTTCCTATAGTAAAAAAAATTACTCTTATTGTGTATGGAATCTCTTGGTTGAAGAAAGGACGACAGCAAAATCTATATATTCCAAAGAATGCAGTTCTCCTAGATGATATTCAGAACTCACACCTCAGAAGTCTCACACCTTTGGCCCTCTTTGGAATTATTTATATTATTACAATAGTACCTGCTAATATCAGTCATGACCCCATGACCTGGATCATGATAACACAAATAAAAAAAAAAAATAAAATATCAGCAACCCCTGATAAAAAGAGTAGATAATCTAAAGATGAGACAGACAACAGGTAGATATCGATCAACATCAGGATATGGACTTGGCAGTCTAAAAAATAGGTTAGTTTGTAATATTTTATTGTCTGTGTTGTCACTGTGGTTTTGCTAAACTTCAGAAAGGAGAGCTATATAAAATTGAGGAATTTTGTATAAAAAAAAAAAGGATAAAGGATAAAAAAATTAAGACAAATGAAAATTAGTGGGTGGCACAGAAACTTTTCATGGAAAGCGCAGTGCCTATGTGTACCACCTCTTGCAATGGACTTGAAAAAAAGTAGGAATGGATAAGGAGCAAAGTTAAAAGATATCTTTTCAGAATTAAATCAGTATTAATAAAACTCTTGAAAGTTGCATCCAGCTGAAGAAAACAGAATACATAAGTTCAGGAAGACTGGACAGGAATAAATAATTGATCAGTCCTCTCCACTGACGAAGTCACACAGGGTGTTGTTGGACCTGCTGTTTAACAAGGTCATAAATGAACTGGAAAAGGGGATGCATTGTGACAAAGATTGCTGATGATAAGAGTTCTTCAAGGTAAAAAGGATGAAGTCCATTGTGAAAAATTGCAGAAAGACCTTACAGAATTCAGGAGTTAGGTAATAAAATTGCATTTAAACAGAAAGCAGACCAGTGGGAAATGGCTTGGGAGTACAGATGGATGAAAAGCTGGCCATGAGCCACCAGTGTTCACTCAAAGCCCAGAAGGCTAATCACATCCTAGACTTCATCAAAAGAAATCTGGCTAGAGAATCAAGAGATTCTACTACTCTGCTCTGGGGAGACCTCAGCTGGAGTACTGTGTCCAGCATGGGAGCCCTCAACACAAGAAGGACATGGACCTGATGGAGAGAGTCCAGAAGAGGGCCTGAAGAAGAGAAGGCTTCAGGAAGGTCTTATAGCTGCCTTCTAGTACCTGAAGGGGTCCTACAAGAAATCTGGGGAGAAACCTTTTACAAAGGCATGCAGAACTAGGACCAGAGGCAATGGTTTTAAACTAGAGAAGGGTAGATTTAGATTGGACATTAGGAAGACATTCTTTTCTCTGAAGGGACCTTAAAGATCATTTTGTTCCAATCCCACACCATGGACATTAACATCTCCTACTAGACCAGGCTGCTTAAGGTGCCATCCAATCTGGCTTTGAACACTTCCAGGGTTGGGGCCTCCACAGGGCAACCTGTTGCAGTGCCTCACCACCCTTAAGGTGAAGAATTTTTTCCTGATGGCTAATCTAAATCTAGCTTCTTCTAGTTAGAAGGCATTACCCATCATCCTGTCACTACATGTCTTTGTAAAAATTCCCTCTCCACCTACTTTCAAATACGGGAGGACCATTCTGTCCGAACAATCCCAAATCCCTCAGCCTGTATGCATGGAAGTCCTCCAGTCTTCTGACTGTCTTTGTGGCTCTCCTCTAGACCTGCTCCAAGAGTCCCATGTCCTTCTTTTATTGGGGGGGGGTCCAGAGTTGGACACAATGCTCCAGGTAGGGTCTCACCAGAGGGGAGTACCGGGGAAAAATCACCTATCTTGACCTACTGGCTATGCTTTCTTTGATACAGCCCATTGTATGCCTGGCTTTCTGGCCTGTGAGTGCATTTTGCTGGCTAACATTGATCCTCTCGTCAACTGGAACCCCCAAGTCCTCCTCCTCAGGACTGCTCTCTATCCACTCTCCACCCAGCCTGTATTTGTGCATGGCATTGCCCCCATCCAGTGGTAGAACCACACACTTGGCTTGCTTGAACTTCAGGAGGTTGCCATGGGTCCATCTCTCCAGCTTGTCAAAGTCCTTATGGATGGCATCCCTTCCCTCCAGCTTGTTGACCACACCACACAGCTTGGTGTCATAACAAACTTTTTGAGGGTGCCCTCAGACCCACTGTCCATGTTGCTGAGAAAGATGTTAAACAGCTCTGGTCCAGGTACTGGCCCTTGAGGAGTATCATTTGTCACTTGCTTCCACCTAGACATCAAGCCATTGACCTGACATCACTCTGAGCGCAATCATCTCCTTTTCTGAAGACTTTCAAAACCTTCATGGATGTGTTCCTGTGTGTCTTGCCCTAGGTAGTACTGCTTTCACACGGGGGTTGGACTAGATGATCTCTAGAGGTCCCAACCCCTAACGCTCTGTGATTCTGTCATTCTGTGACCAGGCCAATTCCTTATCCACCAAGTAATCCATCCATCAAATTCATATATCTCCAATTTCATGACCAGGATGTCCTGATGGACAGTGTCAAATGCTTGGCACACATCCAGCTAGATGACATCAGTTGCTCTTCACTTGTCTCTCAATGACGCTACTACATCATAGAGGGCCACCAAATTTGTCAGGCATGGTTTGTCCTTGCTCTAGCCCTGTTGGCTGCCACTAAACACCTCCTCATTTTTTATGTGCCTTATCAAGAGTTTCCAGGAGGATCTGATCCATGATCTTGCAGAGCATAGAGGTGAAACTAACTGGCCTGTAGTTCTCCTTTTTTTGCCTTTTTGAAAATGTGGGTTATATTTTCCCTTTTCCAGTCAGTGGGAACTTCCCTAGATTACCATGACTTTTCAAACATTATGGAAAGACACTTGACAACTTCATCTGTCAGTTCCCTCAGGATCCGTGGATGGATACCAACAAGTCCTATGGACTTGTGTGCTTTCTGATTGCTTAGGTGGTCTACAACCTGATCTAAGCTTATAATGGGTGGTTTCTAATTTTTCCAGTTTTTGCTTTTTACTTCTGTAACTTAGGTGATGTGATTAGAGCCCTTGTTGGTGAAGACTTGCACTTTTCTGTCATAGATTTTTGTACCATTCTTCAGGGACAACAGATTATTCCTAGTCATCCTGCATATCTGTCCTTATCCATATATCATTCTTGACTTAAAATCTTTACTTTGTTTTTAAACACCCTTTCTTTTCCCTTGCCATTTTTGGAGGGAAGGACTGCCCATGCATTTTTTGCAGCCTTGTACAAAGTATGATTTTGCATGGTGATTTCAGGTCAGTTATTGTCTCCAGTAAGTCATTTTTATCACAGCTACTGTGGATTTTCTTTTTCATGGAATCATAGCTGTGTTCTGATACCCTTTTTCATTTATTAGCTTATATTTCCCCATGACATTTCATTTTAAGGTTTTCTTGTTATATGTCTAAGCTTTCTAGTTTATTTGCCCTTACATGCTGTTGGCAACAGCTTCACACTACATGAAATTTCTGCAGATCATACTTTTTATTTTTCTTACTTCTGATGTATATGAAAACTTAGAACAATTTTCTTCTTATCTTGATACCTCAGAAATACTAAGAATGTCATCTATAATATTGCAAGCTTTGCTCAGGGTTTTGAGCAAGTTACAGGCCACCTGAGTCCCATAGAATCTGATTATGACAGGTGTGTGGGTGCTTGAAGATGCAGGTGGAAGCTTAGAAGGCTCTGACAAAGTACCTAAATATGAAGTACTAAATACCTATCTAATTTGACAGTGAGAAGCTTGCTAATAAGAGAAAACACTGAACAGGGGCTCACCAGTTCTTGCAGAGATTGCTGTGAGAAGAAAGCTCCAGGTAGTATGAGGGAATAAGGAGATTTGCTACAAGTGGATCAGGGAGAGTTCTCCTCCTTCAACTTGTCATGTCCTACATGCCCTGTCTTGTCTTCTTATTGTTTGTGATTTTTCTGTTTATTTTGTTTTCTGTTCTCTGAAAACTTCAGTCTTTCTCTTGTCTTAATTCCTTATGTGATTTGGGGGAAAATCAACTGTTATTTATTAGCAATTAGTTCAGGTAATCACAGGTAAGTTTTCTTATGATTACTGCAACCAAAAACAGACCTTGCAGTCAAACAGGCAAAGAATGAATTTTGCAAGATGACAGATCTCCTCTGGGTTTGCATTACTCCCAAGTCCTGTTGTGGGAGACATGAGCTGAGCTGCAGGCAAAATAGCTGAAATGAAATGCGGTGCTTTCAAATTTTGTACTGACTTGATTTTTGCTTTGTAGTGACATTTAAGATGTGCCAACATTGTGATCCTTCTTTGTTTAGAGACAGAGAAATAAGACCTTTAACTTACTTCCACAGATAAATGGTTCTTATCACCCAAATCCACTCCTTACGGCTGCTTTAGGACTCTTGTTGACTGATTGATTTATTTTATTTATTTATTCCTTTGAAATGGAGGCCTAGATTTACAAAATGCAATAGATAAGCCACTACTGGTCCATTTTGACAGATACAGCATGATTGAAAGACTGGTCTGGGCTGTAGAAAAAATTCAAATAGTTTTTTTATCTCTGTATATAGGGATCTCTGAAATCTCTGTCTTCAACATCTCAGAAGACAGGTTTGAGAGAGTAGCTAGTAGTTGAAATAATAGAAGGGTGAAAAATTTCAGCCCCTAGTTGATGCAGTTCTTTGCAGAAATTGTCATCAAGGAAGTGTGAGAATCCCAGCTACAGGCTGGGGTCAGAGTGGCTGGAGAGCAGCCAGGTGGAAAGGGACCTGGGGGTACTGGTTGACAGCCGCCTGAACATGAGCCAGCAGTGTGCCCAGGTGGCCAAGAGAGCCAATGGCATCCTGGCCTGCATCAGGAATAGTGTGGCCAGCAGGAGCAGGGAGGTCATTGTACCCCTGTACACAGCACTGGTTAGGCCACACCTTGAGTACTGTGTCCAGTTCTGGGCCCCTCAGTTTAGGAAAGATGTTGAATTGCTGGAGCATGTCCAGAGAAGGGCAACGAGGCTGGTGAGAGGCCTTGAGCACAAGCCCTATGAGGAGAGGCTGAGGGAGCTGGGACTGTTTAGCCTGGAGAAGAGGAGGCTCAGGGGTGACCTCATTGCTGTCTACAACTACCTGAAGGGAGGTTGTAGCCAGGAGGGGTTTGGTCTTTTCTCCCAGGCAACCAGCAGCAGAACAAGAGGACACAGTCTCAAGCTGCGCCAGGGGAGGTTTAGGCTGGAGGTGAGGAGAAAGTTCTTCACAGAGAGAGTGGTTGGCCATTGGAATGGGCTGCCCAGGGAGGTGATGGAGTCACCATCCCTGGAGGTGTTCAAGAGGGGATTGGATGTGGCACTTGGTGCCATGGTTTAGATAGTCATGAGGTTTAGGGTGACAGGTTGGACTCGATGATCTTTGAGGTCTCTTCCAGCCTTCTTGATTCTATGATTCTATGATTCTATGATTCTGTGATTCCACTCATTAATCTCACTAGCAAAAAATGAAAAGGTGAATTATTTTGATCTTTGGTGATGTAATATATTTCATATAAACTGTAAGTGATCCAAAAGGAGGGATTGAGGAAAAATCATTATTGAAAGGCTTAGGGTGATGAGAAGTTTGGGCAACTGTGGAATTCTGTGAACACCTGAGCCAGATGTGCAAACTGTGGTTAAGCCTTTTGTACTCTGCATAATGCTTAGACCATTAGGATTTTAAATACAAAGAGATGACTCTCTGTTCTTCTCTTTCTTCCCTCTAAAACCCCAAAATACAAAGGTGTTCTTAAAGTATTTCCTGAAATTCATACGTTTTTCCCAAAATTCATTTAGATTTCAACCTGTTTTCTCAAGATTTTTTTTTAGTTGACTGTTAAATTGGAAATAAAAACCTTAGCCTATTACTTAACTGCCACATAAATCAAAGACATCTTACTGCCTCAGCACTTACAAACTATCCTCCTGAGTGACAATTTTGCATATCTAGGTGCCTAAATGTATCTAAAAATATGGACCTTGTTACTTGTATAATATATTTTATAGATATCAAAGCACTGTAGCTAAGTGCTGTTATTTTTTGTAATAGTAAGGCATGTGCAGCTTTATCAAAGTATCTCATTTTCACTAAGGTTAATTAGTTGATAAAGTTAAATAGCAAAAGTGTAAAATAATAAATGGAAAGTGATTGTACAGTCTATCATAAGAAATCTCCTATGAGAAGATCATTAGAAGGCTTCATCCTCTTCTTCAAGACCATCAACTTTGAGTTTTAGTGCAGAACTAAGATTCAGCCCACATGAATGTTAAATCTGTACAGGGCAGTAAAATGTCTGTAAAAGAGAGAGTCAATACAAGGAATGCAAAAAAAGTGAAACGAAACAAAAAATCCACAACAAATTCTTTTATTTTGGGTCATTTACAGGCAGAATTATGCAAAGGATTAATTTTGCTTCTTATCACTGGTGTCTCTTTTCTTAACAGCCAACACACCAGGCTCTACAACAGTGACTCACAACTGAGCTTATGGGTGACTAATGTAATGTGACATACCATAAGCTGCCTATGAATACAGATTTTGAGTGCTAGTGTCTAATATGAGCTGGTGGGTGAATTTTGCTAGGGAAACTGGGAATTAATAAAATGGAAAGAAAAGATGGTTGTCCAGAGAAATCATAGGCAATATAGGAGGGCAAAAGGAGACAAGCAGATATGAACTTCTGGATGGTCTTGGCTCTGCACTACACAGTTTAGTAACTGATGAATACCATTCAGTGGGTAGGTTCTTGTTATACTAAATCTGCTGCACTTTAGAGACAGGCTTCTAATTCCCTACCAATCACTCTCCTCCACATGCATGATTTACCCACATATCTAGCACTATATTTAACAATCATAGAGCAGTTTGGGCTGGAAGGGACATTTAAAGGTCATCTAGTCCAACCTAGCTGCAGTGAGCAGGGACATTGTCAATAGACAATGTTGCTCAGAGCCCTGTCCAACCTGACCTGGAATGGTTCCAGAGATGACGCATCTGCCACCTTTACTGGGCAACCTGTGCAGATGTCTCACCACCAGTATAAGGAAGACAGTAAAAACTGTCTTCCTTATATCTGGTCTAAATCTACTCTCTTAATTTAAAACCATTACCCCTTGTCCTATCATAATAGGCCCTGTTAAAAAGTTTGTTCCCATCTTTCTTATGGGACCACTTTAAGTTTTGAAAGAAAAGTCATACAATGAGTTACATCACCTCAATATGGTGAAAAAATAATCAACTAAAATTAGGGTTTCTATTTGAGCATTAAGCTTAACTGACTCACTTTGCAGTTCAACACCTATTAAATCCCACACAACCTTCAACTGCAGGCAAAGGAATAGACCAGAACTGTGATGAAGCTTAAAGTTACACTGAATTATGTGGAACATAAACAGCACTACCAGGTTCTGTTCTGTTGTGACTGGGGTTCTGAGCTCTCACAGTTTGAGTCTGACAATATGCTGAGACAATATTAGCTATATCTATCAAACACACCAGTCCTGGTCTGCTATTTAACATTTTGTGTAAGGATAGGCATGTGTCTCTTAAGTTTTCACGGTCTTAAACAGCATTAGACTTAACAGCTGCTCTCTGTAAAACTCTGATGATTAGATGTTACTCATCCACAAAAACAAGTTTTAAATTTTTTTTTTTACATTTTTTAATTAACTGGGAGAAAACTGGACATAATTCTGGAAATAATCTTAACTATAAAGAATTCAGTTATGTAAATAAGACATGCCTAGGTTCTTACCTATCCCTCAGTTACTCCTGTTAAACAGAATCCTGTACTGTTCCCACTTTTCGGGGTTATTTTTGTGGGTTGTAGTCTAATGGGTAACACTATAGTTTGAACGGAAATATTTTATTTGCTTAGAATGAGAAAATGCAGGAAGAGCCAGGACCCTGTTGTCACCCAAGACTCTCATCGCTTGGTAAGGGAAAGGAAATTCAAATAAAACACTGAGAAATGGAGGGTGCCATTTGCTGGACATGCTTTGGACATTTTGGGATAATTTCTAAAGATCTTTCCTTTAAATGAGGTTGTTTGTGACATTGAGACAGGACCTTGAAACTCCAGTGAGACTTTGCTTTAGCAGGTGCTCTAGCAGGAAGATTGAATGAAATATCTTCAGATGTCCTTTGCAATGGTTACCCTACTGCGATTCTGTCATTCTGTGAATTAACAAGGATTAAAAGACTGGGGGTGAAAGAGGGACCCACAAGAAGAGAGACTTCACAGGAATTTCATTGATTCACACTTTCTGTTTGTTAAAATCAGTATGCTCCAGGAATCAATGTATTTGAGAACTTTATGCAGGCATATTAGGGTTGTGAATCAAAGTCCATATCATCAGAAGTTATAAACGTAAGAGCTAGCACATAGATCAGTACAGAATCAGCATAGATATCTATCATAAATAATATAACATAAATAGCATTTTAAACTTTTAAGCTATCTCCTTGCACTTCAAGCTACTTATGGCAACTATTGTAAAATATGTCTATGTAACAAAGGAATTTTTTTTTATTTTAAGGAGAATGAAACGGAGAATATGAGAAAGAAGTGCACGTGTGAACAAAAAAGAAAAGGTTGCAACATATTAGTTGCTCTTATATGTTCAGAGATAGTTTCTAACTTGAAAGCAGAGCAATCATGTTAAATCCTTTTAACATTTTTTGCTGAAGGAGATTGACTCACCTGAATCAATAACATAAGCTTGCTTATTCTGTGTTTCCTAACAGTCTGCTCCTTCCCTGCATTTAATCCCCTGGCCTTCCTTCTTTGAGAGACTCAGAGATTTAGCAATGACATAAATTTTAGATATCTGCATTAAGGTCAGTGGATTTACACAGTGGCACAAGAATTATGATTTGCAGAGGAGATGCAAAATCAGCCCCGATTCCTTTCTAAGTGTAAATATAAGCTAATGATGTAGAATATTATCCCAGTTGTAGGAAAGATGAATATTATGAAATTTCTCAAGCAAATATATGAAGTGTGGCAGGGAGCAATTTCTACCTTGTAAAATAGTAAGATCTGGACAAAAGCTAATCTTGGCAATGTGAAGAAAATGATACATCAAGTAGTAGATCACTGGAAACAGAAGGAGAAAGAGGGGAATGGAGAGACAGATATAGCTTTCATATACATCAGAAAGAGCTTTATTTATGTTAATGAGAGCAGTTAACACAGAATGAATGTACTCCTGACAGGTAATAAGTGAATGAGTCTCTGATGGGATTGTATACACATCTGGGAATTTGTATGGTTATATACTATTTAGTCTTGAGAAGAGAAGACTAAGAGGGGACTCATCACTGTGTATAAATATCTGAGGGGTGGGTGTCAAGTGGAGGGGCCTCATCAAATATCCTTTCAGTATAAGGGCATTGTACCTTTTTATAAGCCATGATGATAACATTTAAATAAACAAACAAACAAACAAAAGTTGTTGTGCGGTCTAATTTGACATCTATTAATTAAGCAACATGCTAGAATTAATAAGATGTGGTCTGGTAGATTCAACTTTCTTATTATGGTTTTAGCAGATGTTATTACATCAATAAAAATTTTGGTAATATAACTTTATAATTTCTTTTAAATTATTTTTTCAAAGCCATGCAAACCAATAGAAATCTTAGTTAGACAAAGGACAAAGAAGTAACAGAAAACTTCCAACTATTTACATGATCTCTTTTGGGTCAATGAGAGTAGTTGGGCAGCAAGAATTGTTGCTAATTTCTAGGATTTCATTTTTCCAAATTCCCATGTCTCTAACTGCTCACATTTGGTATCATAAAATGTGTCTGTTATTCTCTGTACATAGCAATACTGGGGGATTTCCTTTGTTATACTTTATCATACATCTATCTCTAGCTTAGTGCTCTGCTGTCTAAATTAGAGCAGACATTTAAATTAAGCACTGTAGTTAACTGGAGAGGAGAAGGCTTCACAAAGACCTTATAACTACATTTCAATACCTGAAGGGGTCCTACAGAAAGGCTGGGGAAGGACGGTTTAGAAGGGCTTGTAGTGACAGGATAAGGGGTAATGGTTTTAAGCTGGAGCAGAGTAGATTTAGGCTGGACATGATGAGGAAGTTCTTTACAATGAGAGTGGTAAAATACTGGAACAGGTTGCCCAGGGATGTGATTAAGGCCTTGTCCCTGGAGACATTCAAGATGAGACTTGACATGGTCCTGGGCAGCCTGATCTACTTGGAGGTGTTCCTTCCAACATGCAATCTGTGAATGTGTGAATCCTTTTTTGCTGTGATGATTGTATCAGTAATGGCTTTCAGGTTTCTTTTTTAACTTTTGACTTCTCTATAACTACTCATTATTCAAAGTTACAGTTGGAACACATATGACAAAGGGTTATTTGATTATCTATTCTTTGACACAATGACTTTCACTAATATATGTATACAGTCCTACTAGTTTCATTAACTGTGATACTACAATTTATGTTCTGGTAGCCATCAGGACATACAAAAAAGTAACTTTGCTTAAGGAATTAAAAAACCCCAAAAAAACTAAACCAGGAATATATTAGAAAAGTTATCCTGGATTTAGATGACTATGCTATAATTTTTTTGAGAATATGGACTTTAAATACTGCTATTGAAATCTATCTTCAATGCTGTTTTTGGAACAGTAGAAATTACTTCAGTGTGCAGTATTTCCAACTTGGCAATTGAAGTTGAACTGGACCATGAAACAATTTTCTAAATAGAATTTGTCGGTTCATGAACATGAACAGATTAAGTGTACTAAAATTTTATTTTCAAAAAAACTAATTCTGAAAAAGAAAAGTCATTAAAATGTTTTGCTCTGTAGAAAAATATTTTATTTTGGTGAGTTTTTATATTGATCACGAGGAACCATTGGATATTAAAACAAATGAAAAATGGCCAATTACATTATCAATTTATCCACTAGAATATGAGTTTCAAAACTAGTTACAATTTAGTCTAACAATTATTAGCACAGTGGCTATGTCATATCCGATTATGGAAACCATGCAGTAGCATAACAATAAAGGCACTGAAATGTTTATTTTTTATAGATTAAAAAATAAGGTTAAATTTTATAAGACTCAAACCAAGCTATTTTGTTCATTGATATTTTTTCAACAAGAACTTTTTTTTTTTTTTAATAATTTGTCATGACTCAAAATACCAATAAAAAAGGAAAGGTCGACAATTCCTCTGAAGGGGAAGTTTTGAGATTTAGCTCATTGAACTCATTTTTGGTACAATTTTCTTGTGCCATCTGACCAAATAGAAAAATAGTTTGCCTAATTATTTATAAGAATGTAAACTGTCAAAGGGGAAAAGGTAGGAAGGAAAGAAAGGTACAAGTAAATATGATGTTTTAGATATATAGCAACACCTACAATCTGGAGGGATTGCCCAAGGAATATTCATTTCTTTCATGTGTATTCTTGTAGTGATGAAGTATTCTTCCAAAATCTATTGGAAAATGCAGTCTTCTTTGGGATGGGCTAAATAAAGCCTTGGCCTCAGTGATGTGGCCAAGTCAGTGGCAATGTTGGTGCCAATGTGGCTGGTGTGACAACGTCAGTGACATAGACAGTGGCATTGAGAGCACCCTCGGCAAGTTTGCCAGCAAAATCATGCTGTGTGGTGCTGGAGGGAAGGGATGGCATCCATAGGGATCTTGACAGGCTAGAGAGTTGGGCCCAAGCCAACTTTATGAAGTTCAACAAGACCAAGTGCAAGGTCCTACATCTGGGTCAGGGCAAAGTGAAGCATCAATATAGGCTGGGCAGTGGCTGACTGGAGAGCAGCCCTGAAGGAAATGACCTGGAGTACTGGTGGATGAGAAGCTCAACATGAACCACCAATGTGCACTTGCAACCTAGAAAGCCATCTTGGGCTACATCAAGAGAAGTGTGGCCAGCAGGTCGAAGGAGGTGATTTTCCCCCTCTACTCCACTCTAGTATGAACCCACCTTGAGTACTGTGTCCAGTTCTGAAGCCCCTATTACAGGAAAGATATGAATGTGCTGGAATGTGTCCACAGAAGGGCCATGAGGATGATCAGAGGGCTGGAGCTCCTCTTGTATAGAGACAGACTAAGGGAGTTAGGGTCATTCAGTCTGGAGAAGAGAAGGCTTTGAGGAGACCTTATCGTGGCCTTTCAATACCTGAAGGAGGCCTACAAGAAAGGGGGACTTTTTAGGGTGTCAGGTAGTGATAGGACTAGGGGCAATAGAGCAAATCTAGAAGTGGGTAGATTCAGATTGAATGTTAGGAAAAAGTTCATCATGAGGATGGTGAAACACCAGAGCAGGTTGCCCAGGGAGGTGGTGGATAGGGTTCTGAGCAACCTGATCTAGTGTGAGGTGTCCCTGCCCATGGCAGTGGCTTTGGAACTAGATGATCCTTGAGGTCCCTTCCAACCCTGACAATTCTGTGATTCTAATGTCCTGCAGAAACAATTTCTGCAGTCTAGGACCTAGACCTGCAGTCTAGTTTTAATTTCCTGATCATATATTGTCTGCCTCCCCCTGCCTCCCCCACCCTGCTTTTTTGTTTTTTGTAGGAAAGATTCAGGAGTCCTGAGCATAAGTGCAAGTTTTGCTGGTAACAAGAGAATTATATATTTTCTGTTCATTTTATACTGTGCATTCCCACTGTAATTTGCTCCCAGTTAACATTTATCCTTACTATGTTCTTCTGCTTTGTTCCTTCCTCTTTAGAGTCTGTCCCTTTCCTGAGAGGTCACCGTCAAATCTCTGTTTATTGCCTCTTCTCCATATGAAAGCAAATAAGTTTTTCCTTAACATGGTGGACAAAGAATCTGCCTATCACCAAAGATTCTTGTGGGATAAGGGCTGATCCATATTCATGAGCCTTCAAAAAGCCAATCAAGCCCCACCAGTCTGGAATATATATCCTTTATAAATCTGTATCAGCCAGGAGTGATTTCATAATCTGCTTACAGTGTGTTGAAACCAGATGTGAATGACAAATTGCACCTCCAAAGTGATCACAATAATTTTTTTCAACATTTAAAACCAAACCGAGAGAATGTCATAAGTTAGCTTACCTTTAAGTAATTTTTATTTCTGCTTCTCTTATCTGAGATCAGAATCCTTATCCAGACTTATCTGCACCTTGCCTGGAACCACGGGTAATTTCTCTTTGCAATGAAATGGAAAAACAACCCCCCCCCGAAATATATTTTACTCTTGCATTAAAAGAGAGGGAAAGAACAAACCAACAAAAAAACTAAAAAGTGATTTATGCTGTTTATTTTAACTGTTTATTTGATAGTAAGAGTATATTAAAGAGATGAGCAGAGCTGCCTTTTTATTTGTAAATAACACTGAGTGTCCTCTGTTCTCATGAAGATATTTCTGTATGCTGTGAGAGAACAGAATGAGTGTCAATCATATGGATAAGACAGAGTGACCTTAGTGATGAATATACAGTAATGGTCATCACAGAACTGGATACAATTGGGAAAGAGAGAGACAGGGGTAGTCTGGCTCTAGTATTCTGAATGTAGCACCAGTAAAAATTGCACATTTTTTTCTTTTTTTTTTCCCTATTACTGTAAAATCAATACGCTTGCAGGGATGGTGGTATTGTGAGGTTTTTATTTAATGTTTATTGCATTTGAGTTTACTGATTGCTGTCTTGTACATTCTACATTTGTGAAACCAACAGAATTTTTAAGTATGAGAATTGAAATAAATTCCGTTGATCAAAACATTCATTGTAACCTGTGATAAGAATGCAGATTGCAGAATCTTGGCTTTTGCAGACTTCTGAAACATATCTATCTCGTTTTTTAGCAATACACCAAGGAGTGAGGCAGGTGCTCAAAAGTACACACTGTGTTTTATCTTGTTCGTGTAATGCAATCTCAGCCTTGTGAGGAAGAGAAGGAATCTGACAGCCAGGTGGGGTGTCATGAGGCCAGTGCCCACTTCATTTCCACGTGGCAGTGGTGTGTACCCACAGAGACTAAGAGAGGAACATACACAGAGAAAATACCAGTGATGAGAAGCCTGAGAAGCAAACAGGTCTCATGGTTATCTTCAGACTTGGGACAATTTTGTTTTAAAGAATATCATATTTGCAATGTGGCTACATATGCTGCTAAAGGTTAGCACCATTTGATAACCATTAACTGTTAACCATTAAATCTAGGCTCCACTTGGAACCATGAGTCCTCCCAAATGTGAAATATTAGATGGGGTTTAGCTTCCCCACAGATTTTGGTTCCTCAATAAGCCTTTCCATAGAGCTACAAAGAATGAATTTTTAACTATCAGTTGTTAGTCTTTCATATTAATCCACTTATTTTTCTCATGTATAGCTGAGCAAAATCTCCATGCTTTCTCCTCAATTCTAGTTAGTGAGTCTCTGCATGGAATTGCCATACATAATATGCACTGTTAACAGAAATCTTTAGGCATATCCCTCTGATAAACTAGTACAACAATAAATTACTACTTAGAGAAGAGATTGTGTTCTTGAGGGGAATAAAATCCTAATAAATGTGTAGTATAAAGGTGCCAATAAAATTATTAAATTAAATACCTTTGAGAGAAAAGACTTTATCAAATAAACATCTGATCCAGTTCTCATATACTGGACTATGTTTACAAAGAAACTCACAGAAATACTACAGAGAAAAGCGTGCACAATCTTTTGGATGTGCAACAAAGACTCTAGAAGCAATACAAAACTAGTCTTAAGTTTAACTGTGAGTTAAATTAAGTATATATAATGGCAGAAGGTCCAGTTATGAGATCTTGATTAAAGGATTCTGATCTCCTACATAAAAAAGTATCAGCCGTGACAATCAGCCTTATCAGAGGGAACACAGTATTTGGTGCAGACTTTGAGAAGTAACACACACTGGTCTACACACTGAGCCCGTTAGAAGTATCACATCTGTGATGTCAGGCAGTATCTACCCCAGGATCTTTGCTCATGCAATGTCAACACTATAGGATTTTGAGGAAATTGGAAGCTATTTCATAATGGATTTACCATCCCACACTCCTTTTCACTCTCTATCACCAATATCATGAGATAGTTACTAATGTTAGTTTTTCACCCTAGCTAATGCTACTGTTGTTGTGTGGCATTTTCAACAGATATGTATGCATTCTAAAAAGGTTTTCTTTGCTACAACCCAAATGCTCCCTTCAAGAGTACAGACTATGAACAAAAGGTCATACTGAGGTGTAACCTTGAGATTAGCTGAGCAGCACACCATCAGAGAAAGTCTGAATCCATACAGCCTCTTAATGAGCATCCCAGCACGCACCTACCGGCAATAAGGACAGGTCAGGCATGGCATGACAAGCCCTGCAGTGGTGGTGTCACCCATTTATCCCTGTAATACTTTCATGTCACCAGTACTAGGCAGAGATACCAGTTATGGAGCACTTCCTAGATGTCTTGGCTTTGACCCAACCTACCGTAAGGGGAAATGTCATTTGTGGGCAGAAGCAGAGCCCTTCAGATGTGTGGACACTTGCAGCTAGAATCCTAGATTAATCAATGCATCCACCACAGCTTTGCTCAGATGGGATTGTGAGACTCACAGAAAAGTGTTTCTTCACTCTCACTCTGTTCCCTGCTTGTTAGCCAATTAACCATCTGTGTAATGGGATCTAAAGCTACAGCAGCAGTAATGACCTGGACCTTGAATCATTAAATTTTTTGGCTGTTTGTCCAGCCATAGGTTTGAATTTTCTTGACTTTTGAGTGCTGGCTGTTGCAGACTGACCAGTATAAACTAGTTTATAGCTGAGAATTCCAGCTTGTGTGAAAAATATTAACTGCTTTATTTAATTAAATATAAAAGAATTTTGCAGATACAGACAAAATTTCTATCTGGGCAAATAAAAAAAATATTTCCTTTCTCAATATTTTAATGGAAATCCACCAATTCCATTGAATTTCCCATGGTATTTACTGTTATCTGAAATGACTAATTTGAGTATTATGACTAAGATGCTTGAGATAATTTTGATATCATAGGCGACAGAGATGAATACTGGCTGAGCTATCTACCTTGCTGTACCATAAAAAAAAAAAAAAAAAAAAAAGTTTTATGGAGAGACATAAATAACAGAATGGCAGCTTGGTAGGCTAGATTTATGATAGAGGGCTTGGAAAAAAAATCTTTATTTTCATTGTAGATACACTTGCACTGGAACTCACAGATGTTCAACTGAGTCAGTTGTCTAGATTCCAAGCATAGTCCATGAAGGAGCTCTAAAACACTTTTTATCTCATCCTAAAATTGACATCCGAGGGAGTCATTCCAATTGTGCACATTTCACTTCTTCAAATACAAAGGGAGTTGAGACTGACTGATTCACATTTGGTTCTCTACACTGCACAAATCTCATATTGAGGTGATATGGACTCTGCTGCAAATTTGGTCTTTTTCAACTGATGAATAGAATATATCTATTAAGTAAAGAGTACATCTTGTTTTGTAAATGTCACCTTCATTTTATGTCATTATCTAGGAAAAAGGGGATTGTTTTTAATATTTTTTTTATTTTGAGGTCAACAGACTGTTGCTCCTAAGTTTAACATGGACAGAACATAACACAGTCCAGCAAAGATTGTAACTAATGTGAATAAACTCACTGCATTACAGTACTGTTGCTATGCTGATGACCCAGGAAACAAAGAAGGTCCTAATCTTGACTGTATAAACCATCAAGATCTCGCAAAGGTTCAACAATCTGGAAATTATGGCTTCAAAGCAATAACAACAAAATAACAACAAACAAACAAAATATTACCACCACTACGCCCCCCAATCTGGTTTTGTCTTCAAATGTCTTGTTTTCCTTTTTACTCTTTATATAACTCTCTAGTTTAGTTTTAAATAGAATATTTAGGGTGTGCTAATAATTTCTTGGACTGTAAATGACTTTGAAAGCTGCATCAATCCTGAAACAACTGTACGTTGATCTTACCTTCTCATATGTATCTTCAGTTCATTACAATTTAACTTTCTTTTTTAGATAAATGATGCTTAAGGAACTCCAAGAGCAGAAGTGCTTTATTACTATAAGATTCTAGTAAGATCTAGTACATACTCTGGTAAAGAAAATTTACTCATAGTCCGTATATTCTGTCAGCATGTAGTTTCCTTTTTTTAAATGTTTTTTTTTTTCTTTATGCAGAAGCCCTAGTAGGAGTTTAGATGTAAAATAAGCATGATGAATAAAAGGTGACATTTAAGCAATACATGTAACCATGAAGCAACACTTTGATTTAAGCAACACATGCTTAAATTCCATGACCGAGATGACACTGAGTTAGAGGAGTCACTGCTTATATAGACAAAGAAATCTCTTGGACACCATTTTCTCCCTCCTCAAAGATATCACTTGCAAATAATTTGTATCCCCAGATGTTTCATTTGATATTCATCTGGACGTCATTCCTGTCACTGCATAATTAAATAAAATAAAATTAAATGAAATTTAAAAAATAAATAAATCATCAGCAGTAACAAATACAATCAACATCACGCTCTCTTCTGTAACTCCACACTCTCAAACCAAGCATCCTGAGCTTCACACAGAAGGGACTCTGTTCAGAGGGAGGCAGTCAGAGTTGTGAAGGTCTATAACAGGAGCTGTGGTAGGGCAGACAGATTTGAATGGATTGACAGATTTAATTCCTTTATTGGAAAAGAAAGATAATTTTCTGGTAGTTTTCTCTAAGAGAAAGAAAAGCCTATGAAGAATATATTTTCTTCCAGAAAAATGTGGGCCAGCTTTTCTAGTGAAGACATATATCACGGAATCAGAAAATGTATGTAAGGGGTTGGAAGAGACCTTGAAGGATCATCTAGTCCAACCTAGGATCACCTAGAGAAGGACACACAGGAACATAATCTGGTGGGTTTTTGAATATCTCCACAGACGGAGACTCCATGACTGCCCTGGGCAGCCTGTTCCAGTGTTCCATCACCCCCAAAGTGAAAAGAAATTATACAAGCCAGTGATGCATCTTGGTGTCAAATTATCTTTTCTCTTTTCTTTTTTCTTTTCTTTTCTTTTCTTTTCTTTTCTTTTCTTTTCTTTTCTTTTCTTTTCTTTTCTTTTCTTTTCTTTTCTTTTCTTTTCTTTTCTTTTCTTTTCTTTTCTTTCCTTTTTTTTCTTTTCTTTTCTTTTCTTTCCTTTTTTTCTTTTCTTTTCTTTCCTTTCTTTTTTTTTCTTTTCTTTTCTTTTCTTTCTTTTTTTTTCTTTTCTTTTCTTTCCTTTCTTTTCTTTTCTTTTCTTTCCTTTTTTTTCTTTTCTTTTCTTTTCTTTTCTTTTCTTTTCTTTTCTTTTCTTTTCTTTTCTTTTCTTTTCTTTTCTTTCTTTTCATTCCTTTTTTTTCTTTTCTTTTTTCTTTTTTCTTTTCTTTTAATTTCTCTTTTCTTTTCTTTTAATTTCTCTTTTCTTTTCTTTTCTTTTCATTTCTCTTTTCTTTTCTTTTCATTTCTCTTTTCTTTTCTTTTCATTTCTCTTTTCTTTTCTTTTCCTTTCATTTCTCTTTTCTTTTCTTTTCTTTTCATTTCTCTTTTCTTTTCTTTTCTTTTCTTTTCTTTTAATTTCTCTTTTCTTTTCTTTTCATTTTTCTTTTCATTTTTCTTTTCATTTTTCTTTTCTTTTCTTTTCTTTTCTTTTCTTTTCTTTTCTTTTCTTTTCTTTTCTTTTCTTTTCTTTTCTTTTCTTTTCTTTTCTTTTCTTTTCTTTTCTTTTCTTTTCTTTTCTTTTCTTTTCTCTCCTGTTCTATCCTACCCTATCCTACTCTATTCTTCTCAGTTGTACCCTGTGATAGGACAAGGGGTAATGGATATAAACTACAGCACAGGAGGTTCCACCTCAGCATGAGGAGGAACTTCATTGTGAGGGTCACACGAGCCCTGGAACAGGCTCCCCAGAGAGGTTGTGGAGTCTCCTTCTCCGGAGACTTTCAAGACCCATCTAGATGCATTCCTGTGTGACTTGTGCTAGGTTCTGTGGTCCTGCTCTGGCAGGGGGGGTTGGACTCAATGATGTCTGGAGGTCCCTTCCAACCCCTAACATTCTGTGATCCTGTGACCCTCTTCTGTTCTGTCCCAGACATCATTGTTCTTCCAGAGATTTGACTCCACTGATGCTCTTTTAAGGGAGTGAATCCCACAAACAATCCCTGTGGCACAGTTTCCTTCTTCCTTCAGCCAAAGAAAATGTGCTGTGAAATGCAGACATGTAACAGAGACTGTTTCCTCTGTCCTCCACTCACAGCCCTTTCATGAAATTTAGCACCTGCCATTGTGCCAGCCAAGGGCAGGTCAACAAAACCTGAAGCTATGCTGATTTACACACTTGCAGCTACAGAGACAAGTTATTTTTTCTTCATGGTTATACACTGTAGAATGAAACCAGCAACATTCAGCTATGTAATTTTTCCTATACTAAATCAACAAGGGGAGGTCTTAAATCTAATCTTCTGCAGTTCTTCATTTAGTGAAGTTCACAGGAGCTGACAGACATGGTGAGTTTCTTAGACAATACTTAAAGGGGTAATTATAATGGGAGTCACATGCATCAGTAGTTTGCTTCTTCTCACTTCACAGAGGCACACTGTGACTTGCCTGAACACCCTAAAAAATGTCTTTTTACGTGCTTGGTGCCAGGAAGCATCAGTTCCACAGAAGCATAGTTTATTAATACAGGCATTTGCATTTAGTGCTCTTGCATACTACAGTAGTTTGTTTGCCTTTCGAAGTCTCCTTGAAGTGTTTTCTGAAATGTTAAAAATAGTGTATTCAACCAGGCTGGGACCATGGAGGCCTCTTGCTGCTGCAAGTGATCTACAGGGCTAAAGATAGTGTTTAACTAAATCCATGGTGATATGGCAACTAGAGATCTTTAAAACAAAATGATCCAAGATGAAGCATCCTGGAGAGAATAAAGGCTCAGAACCAACTTGCTGAGACAGAAAGGCCTGGAGAAGAAGGGTTAATTTTTTTGTCATGGCTCAGTTTGGTTCATCATTTTGGTCCAGATTCTGAAATCTATAAAACGTACCTTAATTCGTGACATTCTTTACTAAAGTAAAGAACTATTAACAACAGCAATAGATTTTTTCCCTGATTTCATTGAATTGATGTCTAGATTGTACTGGAATGAGTGTACAAATAAAACCATTGGGATATCATAGACACAAAGCCAATACTACTTTTGCAAATGCTGCATAGCTCAAATAAGGACTGCACCCTCTGTCCCTCTATTTATATTTAGCTCTCAAGTGAAAGAGCTAGTTGAATACCAGAGAAAACTTATCCACAAATATTCTTGTTATTCATCAAGTAATTTGTCCATTCATGAAAAAAATAAGACGACTAGTTGTAGGTGTTATCTAGAAATGGAATTAGTCTTCATCAAAAAATAAGTACAAGTTGTCATTTTACAAAAGGAAATTTCCTCCTGTACTTTAGCTGATTCCTATGATGGAAATGAATTCCAGATGAAAACTCTGTCTATATACAGTAAGTGCATTCCATATTGGCAGGAAAGCCTTAGGTATTCACGCAATGCATTGATTACAGCTGGTTTCAGTAGTGACGCTTCCTTCGAGACCCTTGTTTGGAACAGTGTTATAGGTTGAGGACTATGTCCTAACCATAGAGGTGATTCCTCCAGATTACCAGAGGATACAAGGAGCTGAACAGTCCAGCCCCAGCAGGCGGATGCAGGAAATATGTTATTCCATCCCATCATATTGCATCTTTATCTCCTCTTCATAAATGAACAGCACGAGCTGTTTATCCCCCTTCTTCTCCTCTCCCTGCTCCCTTCCTGATGTGGACCACTGCGTTTGGCAATGTGGGGGGGTGGGGAGGGGGGGGAGGCGGGGGCATGGTGCTGCTGGCAAGCTAGTTTTAGCTCCATCATTTGGGCCTCAAGAAGGGAGGTATAGGGATGAGGGCATATGAGGCCTGGGTTTTTGAGGCCTGGTTTAGGGGAAGGTTTTGGGAAACTGATGGCATAGTGAGGGTTTTGGAGAAACCCAGAGCAGAGAGTCAGGCTGAACATGAGTTGTTGGGTATGTTTGTATGTTTTTATACTGTTATATGTAGTTGTGAACAGTACTTCCATTTAAATTTCCACTTCTTTCCAATTCTGTGTGGAACATTTTCTTTACTTCTTTGGGAAGCTGTCGTGGAGAGGGTGAATAGGGATGGAGGATGGTGATTATTAATTATGAATTATGAAAATATGAGTTATGAAATTGTTTATTATTAATAATATTCGATTAATTACTTTATATATATTGATTCGGATGCACGGTTGTAATAATATAGACCATAACTGATTTAGTATTTACAATTATACCCAATTATAATATTTACAGTCAATTTCTAATTAAGGGAACGAAAGGGTGCAGTTCCGCCGCTTGTCCACTAGATGGAGACTCGACAAGGCGCTTGCGGTTGCGATCTATGCAAGAGCTATTTATAACGTTATCACGAGGCAGGTTAAGCTGGAAATATCACGCGGCTATGCGCGGGCGCTTTGAATAAAACCTTACTAGATGTTATACACATGAAGATACATACAGCGAGACAAATTGCAGGATCACGCCGGCTCGCTGGGTATCTGCTTCTGCCCGAGGATGGCCCCGTTCGGGCGGCACTTTCTTTCTCCCTCCCGGCTCTGGAGGCGGGGGGTGGGGGCAAGGTTGGCTTTCTCCTCCCGCGGTCTGCGGGAAGGGCAGTTCGCTTCTTTGTCTTCCCGCGGTCTGCGGGGGGGGACTGGCTCCCTGACTGGAGGTCGGCTTAGGAGGACCAGGTCTTTTCGGTGCTCGGCCCTACGAACGAGGGCAGTTTTCCCGTAGGCAGGTCTCGGGGCGGGGGGGGCGGGTTGCGGTGACGCGATGCTTCCCCCCTTCGGCTCGGCTCGAGGTGAGCTGACTGCCGCTTCTCTGGGCGACTGCTTCCATTTAAATTATAATGGTACAGTCATTGCCTTGACTTCAATGGAAAGGCTAACCTTTTGCTCTCTCTTTTCCCTCGGGGAATCCCCGGGTGTTTCGCCCTGATACGGGCTGCGGAGCGGCCACAGGGGGTGCGGCTCGTTCACTCCCGCGGTCTGCGGGGGCCACGCGAGATGCGTTTCTGCTTATTTGGCTGCTTAATTAGCTTGCAGCGTTTCTGGACAGCCAGGCTTGGGCTAGTCCTTCCCCCTTTGGGTTACGGCTTACCTTCTTTCGGGGCTTCCCTCAGTCCTTGTCGACTGGGTCTACGTGCCTTCTGGCGACGGGGTCATCCTTTGCGGGTCCTCGATGCACACTGCGGGGCTGGCTTCCATGTTCGCAGAGGCTTCCATTATGCTTGCGTAGGAAGGCTTATAGCGTACACAATCGTGAGTTGCATGATGGGTGAAAGCAAAAAGGAGAGAGCAACGTGGCACCAAAATGGAGCAATACTTATAGACACTCGAGGCTGGAAACTAGCCAATGGGCACACTTGCCAACAACCTGCTTCCACCTATAGAAAGGTGAAGCTAGAATTATGCCCGTAGATGGCAAGAGCATAGGCATCCCATTGAGATGGGTGCCTGCTTCTTGTTTGCCCCTTAGGAGACAGGCAGGCGCCTGAGCCTTTTGTCTTCCCTTCCTGAAAGGAGGGTGGAAGGGGGACTTCCCAGAACATGTTGGGACAAGTTAGCTGATATCAGGGGGCATAATTCTGGGCATGTGATGCCTTCACGACAAGAGCATCTGTCTCACTCCTTAAACTATGACAGACAGGATACGTAAAATGTCCTCAGTTGAATGCATAGGTATAGGGTTTAGAAATCCCAAATCATAATGCCAACCCACAGTGATTTTGAGAAGAAGGAAAGATCAGCACATCTCTACCTGTGTAGCTCAACTACTTTTTCATGCTTTTGTCATAATATCTATCACATCTATAATCTGCTTCAGCCCTGAAGCTACACCAAAATATCTGGGCTCATATTGTTAGTAAAAGGTGCTTTAGCTCATAAGAAATTAGCATTAACCTGTAGATTTTCAGAGGATTAAGTTGAAAATTAAGAAATATTGAAAGCAGAGACACCTTTCACTGGTTTATTTTACTTTATTCTGTTCCTTAGGCATCACCCAACAGCACTGTCCTTGCTTCTGAAGAGGCATTGAAAGAGATGACTAATTTTAATTTGATGATCTCAAGCTACAGGTGAAAGTACTCAATTCTTCATCCTTTAGTATCTGTGAATAAGGCTAGGTAGCTTTCTGAAAAAATGTGCTTTAGACACAAGCTTCTTGGGATCTTCACAGGACATCATGTATCATTGAATCATAGGCTGTCTGGGGTTGGGGACCCATAAAGATCACTGAGTCCAACTCCCTGCTCCTTGAGAGACTACCTAGAACTAAGTCATATGGTGCAGTCCAGAGACTTCTTGAACTCTGACAGGCTTGGTACTGTGACCACATGCCTAGGGTGCCTGTTTCTGTGACTGACTACCCTCTCAGTGAAGAACTTTTTCATAATGTCCAATCTGAAGTTCTTTTGACACAACGTCATTCCATTTCCTTGTCACCAGAGAGAGGATGTATACTATCTGGTATGCATAATGTATTCTACATCCTACTAGATAGTCTGATTTAATGGCACTTGCAGTCTTTTAATTAGGAAAATTGGTAAATGTTCTGAAAAAGATGAAAGGAATCATACAGGTCCTGGTCTGTTCAGCTTTCATGTCTATCCCATAGAAATATCATTATATAAAGCCTTTGAAAGTTTAGAAACTGCTGTGTTGCCTTGATTTATTCACCACAAGGGCAAGAGTTCCCAGCTTGTATCTCTGGACTACCTACACAAATACCTGGTAGAGAGAACTGGTTGGGGATCTCTATCCAGGTGGACAAGGCTGTGTATGTCAAACAAATGCTGTGGGTGTATCTTTTTTGAGATAAAGCTAAGAAAGAATGGTCTAGAAAGACTGTGTTTGAGTCACATTGTTTTTGAAGACTTCTGCTGGTGCTGTTCAAAAATACCATGTCCAGATCCACAAAGTACAGAATTGCCTAAATAGTGTGAGCTAGAATAAGGCATTGTAAACATGAATAAACCTTCTACACAACACATTCAAAAGTATCTTGGGTTGTCTGAAACTTCCTTTGAAACATTCTGCATCTGGAAACTGACAGTTCCCTGTTCAAATCACACTGAAGACCATCCTTTTTTTGTCACTGGGACATTTAAAATCAATAAAGCTAGTCAAAATACATTGCAAATCAGCTGTTTCCTTTCCCTGCTGTATTTCCTCCATCACGTGAACACAGATGCTTTGATTGGACTGTTCAATCCAATCAAACTTGCTGGATGTTTCAGAAGCACCTCTTGCTTCATAAATATTTATGTGTTCATGGGTGTTTTAGCTGTTGCATTGGATGTTTTATGATTTTGTTTACCTCTATATTTTGATGTATTTATTGCTACACTGATTCCAGTGCATCTAGCAGAGTCCAAAAAGTATCTGATAAAGGGGGATACTTTTCAGTGTTGTTTGGTCTTTAAATGATACTGCAAGAATCTGTTATTTATAACTTAGATATTCCTGCCCATTTAGCTAAAGATGGAGCATTTCATTTTCAAAATTTTCATTGTATTGTTTGTACAATACAATGAAGCACTTAGAAGAAAAGTAGGAGACTATTGATTGACATTGTCTTTTTATCTTCACTCACCTTGGGACAGTCTAAACAAATTTTTATGTCTTTATAGTTAATTGAAATAAATAAAATCTAAATTATTTATAAGGAGGAAATGGGTTGTATGATTAGAAAACAGTATGACAAGAAAACAGTACTACTGCTTTTTATTTTCATTTTGGAGTCAGTCAGTTAAGCGATGCTCTGAGTGGTACAGTGACTTCTGTACCTCAGTTCCTATCTATAAAGAAATACCATACTTTCCAATGATTTAATTAATTACTATTTAGAAAAGTCTTGTGAATTTCTTGATTTGAAAGTTTCATATAAGCTCTGAAAGGCAATGATTGTCTTGTTTCATGTCGGAAACAATGTTGGCTTTTTTAATAAGAATGAGTATGACAGACAGTGAATGCGAAGTACTATTTAGTAGCTTTCATCTTATATGACTAAACAAACTTTATTCCCAGTTGTGTGACAATGCATATGTATTTTCAAGACATTCTTCTTTAACACAATAGGATGTATCTCTTGTGTAATTATTACTTCTACCAGCAAAGATTTGCATAAGAGAAAACAAATATCCCATCTGACTGGACTTATGAGTCAGGGACAACTTTCTGTTCTGCTGCAGAACTGAGATAAATTACTTAGACTCAAATTGTTAGTGTTTGTGTGACTAACACCCAATAAGTTTTACAGGGATTTAGAGCTTCAAATGTCTTTGAAGATCTGAATCTTTATCCCTCTTTGCCCCAGTTGCTGTCATTAGAGGGGTGATAGCCCCATTTCTGTATGTAGTAGAAACAAACCATCACAAGGGCTAATTGTGCTCATCTAGGCAGGGACAATAGTTTCTACTGCTAAGCTCCCACAGGGGAGTGATGTGGCTAATATCTCATCCAGATGCCTTTGATTTCCTCATCCCTGGTGCTGTGGTACTCATTTATAGATGATCTGACTTGGAGTGATGCTTGGAACAAGTCCAGGGGAGGCATGAACTCACACCTCTGGATCCATACCAAGACACCTTCACTGCTCTATCATCACTCTCCTCTGAGGGATGTAATGAGGATACATTAATTAATGTTTATGAACTGCTTCAGTGCTGCCATATTTAGACTGTTAGAGTTGCATCTGCAGGAGAAAAACAGCAACCAGTAATTCTACCTGCAATAGGAAGCACACATGAGATGATGAAGCAGAGGGCCACAGAGTGAGTTTCTCCTAGGAGGTGTTTTTCCACACTGCCAAAACATCACTGAAGAAGATGGAACCTCAAAGGCAATCTCTGCTTTAGATAAATCCAGGCTAAAGAAACTTTGAAGTACATGATGGAAGGTCTGTAAAGCATTTACCTGTCTTTAACCAAAGCAGAAGAGAGATCTATCAAATATTCAAAAACATTTCAAGGTTACCGTGGTTGGTAGTGGGAGTTCTTTAAATGATTGGATGCTTTCTGGAGCATGCATTTGTGAAGCTTCATCTATCACACAGTGGATTTTCTCTGGAGAAAAATATGTTACCTGCTTACTTTGCTCACGAAGTATTGCAGAAGCTCAGAATGTGATGAATGGATATCAGAGTGTGGCCAGATGATGGCTTTGCATTCACCCTGAAATAAGAACAGCGTGATCAGGGAACGACTTTGGGACACTTTGGCTTTATGGGACGGTTTCTGAGCAAGTGCAGCTCTGACCTCCAGGGCAGGGTCCATACTGGCATGAATTAAAAAGATGAAATTTCTGTATAGTAGTCACTCATTATCTGCTACAGCTAGTTGTTTCAGGAGCACTGTTAGTATTCCCAGGCCTTATTTCAAGCATGTACCTTGAAGCTTTGGAGTACTTTGACACACACAAAGTCAAAAATAGTGATTGCAGCAATACTATTCTGACATTTTTTTTCCCTTGCCTTTCAAAAAATATCTGCATTGATGAGAGGCTGAGGGAGCTGGGGTTGTTTAGCCTGGTGAAGAGGAGGCTCAGAGGTGACCTCATTGCTGTCTACAACTACCTGAAGGGAGGTTGTAGCCAAGTGGGGGTTGGTGTCTTCTCCCAGGCAACCAGTAGCAGAACAAGAGGACACAGTCTCAAGTGCCAGGGAAGGTATAGGCTGGATATTAGGAGGAAGTTCTTCACAGAGAGGGTGATTGCACATTGGAATGGGCTGCCCAGGGAGGTGGTGGAGTTGCCATCACTGGAGACGTTCAAGAGGAGACTGAATAAGGCACTTAGTGCCATGGTCTAGTTGATTGCTTAGGGCTGGGTGATCAGTTGGACTGGATGATCTTGGAGGTCTCTTCCAAACAGGTTGATTCTATGATTCTATGAAACTGTTTTCAGGGAGGATTCAGTGCAAAAACGTTATTAACATGAAAATTTCTTTCTCCCTGCATTAGACTTAGGAAGAACTGCTGTGTTTGCTTCACTCTCAAATCTCTCCTTCACAAGGAGCTAAAGCAAATATATTATCAAAATGAATGTTGGCTGTGAGACTTCAGCATGCCAGGTGGAACTGACCCAGTCTGCCCATAGCTTTCAAAAAACTGCTTTTATCTTGTCAAAATTTGCATGAAAGATGAATAGGACATTCTTCTTCCAAGCATCATAGTGATTTGATAGGATCTGTAATTCATCAAAGACTTCTAGATTATTTTGTTAAATAAATTTTAATATGACTTATGCTACTGCATTTGTTCTCTGAGTTACCCTCACAGGACTACATACACATGATGTAGTTCCTCAGACTCAGTATGTTATTCTGAAGCAGACCTGGACAGATTCTTTCAATATTTGTAAAACTCATTTGCCAAGGTTGCAGTCACTGATCAAAAATCAAGATTCTGGTCAGTTGCATTAATTTAGAGAATGAGAAAATGAAACACATTTTATTTTCTTGACATGAGAAGGTGAGGATATCAACCCAGGTACGAAAAGAAAAAAATATAATCCAATGGAAGAATTTGCAAAACAGTAAATAAATTAAAGCATTGGACAGATATACCAAACTACACTAGATAACTTCTGGAATATTCTAAATAGAACTTAAATTGGGTTTATTTTTCTTATATCCATCTTTAAACAGAGGATTAATACAATATTGGGACAGAAATATAGGAAAGAGAAATTTTGTGTCAGTCATTGAGAACTAAGCCTACAAAGCAGAACACAGCTTCATGTTAAGTATGATAGCGTTAGCTCAGGTGTTCAGCATTTCCTTTGCACAGTATAGATGAGACAGAAAGACAAATTTGAAACTGGTATCAACAAGGAAAGTGCTAGAGCTTTCTTAGGAACAGCTTGAATCTATATTGACGTTGTAAGTAGATTCTCTAAAATCTTTGGTAGACTCAGATGTCCAGAAAAGCAATATAATCTCAAGGTTAAAATTATGATAATAATATTCTTGTGTAGTGTAATGACTTTGGATTATGCTCCTATGTATTTACATTCATCCTGTTGCTCTCTGGCATGTGCCAGAGCCTCTAGTTTAGTGGAATTTAAAGGAGAAATTAGTCCAAGATGCAGCTGAAGTAGAAAGAAAATTATATTATAGCAAAGTAATGCATTTGTTGGCAAGAAATGTAATGATTTTTGGCACCTTACAATGTTTTAGTGCCATCTGGTGACTCCCCAAAATGTTACAAGAACATTTGCCAAAAAGCCTTGATAAAATAAATATATTGGTTATGGGCAAATTTTGAATTAGTGGTTATGCATTGAAAATTTAACTTGCAGAGCTTCATTGCCTTAGTGACATGATACAGTCCTGTAACTCACCATCAGAACATGGATTTTAACTGTCAAATATCTGCATGATAAGGCTGAGAAACAAATAAAATACCTTTCCAAAGCTTTTCCATCAATATTGAGAAATTTCATACATAACTGCAAAGAGAAGAAGAAAATGTGGTTCTATAAATGACTCATTATGAATCTTTCATTTGCCTTCTTTTAGGATAATAATATCTATCCAAAGTACAGATGAGAATTATAGATAAAAGATAGGTACTGGAGAAAAAGAGGTTTTAAAAACCACAACTACATATAGAATATATTCTTTTTGAAGTAAGATGTGTTAAATTATACCTTTGTTCCTAGAATAAAGGTTAGATTTTTCCACTAATAGATACATCAAATAACACAAATTAGCCATTGGTTTATATTTCTTTTGTAATGAGAAGATAGTAAGCTGAAAATAACACTTATATGCCCCTAATCTTCACTCAAGTCCTTTAACTTATGGTTCTACAGTGAAAAAAAGAAAAGACTGTAAAAATAGCTCCTTCTTACTCAGCAGTCTATTCCTTTTTCTTAGTTCAGAGTCAAATCAGCTGACTTTGGACCCGTTTTCCTTGGCTTTTCATGTCTTTTAATAGTGCAGCAGTGACATATCTAAGAAAGATTGATCTGTTCTGTCATCTGTCTTTTGCACCTCAAGTTGTGTAATTATTTACTAAGTTTCAATCAGTAAATTTAGTGAGAATGTCTTCTTTTTCCAGATTTCCCAGCTGTCACTTGGGGCTTAATATGAATACAATGAGCCTCATAGGAGTGATCATAAGCATCTCATTTTCAGTTTCACTGTAGGTTAAATATTTAACTTCAGGCTTTAAAGAAACCAATTCTGTTATCTCTTGTGCCTTTTCCTTTCCATCAGAGAAATATTGGTCTGTTGCACCTTTGTTCTGACATTCACAGATAGGGACTGGTACGGTAATGAAAGGGAGTATAGGATGAGATATCAGAAATAATGTGTGACTGGACTTGATGACCTAAGAGATCTTGTCTTCCCTACAGAGCTGCTAAATCTTCAATTATCTCCAGCAGAAATTATACATTGAGGGCTTTGTCCTCAGCCCTTTCAAGTCACTACAAAGATTTGTATTGACATCAAACCACTCTGGATCAGGCTGGTAGTTTCTTAATTTCATGATATTTTCTTGGACTATTGTGTTCTTTGAACACCTTTTGCACTGAGCTTTCATGCAATATTGGCTCAGTGCTGGGTTTTTGTTGCTGGTGGCTCTCCTGCCTTTGGGAAGATGCTGAGGCTCTTCTACAACAGGAAATTTATACTTTGCTACCAGCTTTTTTAATTCTGTGTTGCATCCACCTTGCAGACTAGTGTCAGGTTATGTCATTATAATGTTGCTCTATCCTGCTACATGGGAGAAGAAAACAGTCTTGCACACTTGAAGCCATTGACTGTCATGTAGAAAGCAGAGCTTAGATTTTTTAACACTGAGGCAGAGTTCCTGTGCACCTACTTAATTGTTCTGAGCTTTTGATTCTCAGGGCATAATGCTGCATGTTTATTTACCACCTTTCTTGCTCTGTGAGTTGAGGGAAATATGATGCCAGTGGAGCACACTTTCAGAGAAAACAACAAGGGATACTTTATCCATGTTCATTGTGCACTTTCAGTCTTTTGTAGGATTTAGAAGACTATATTCTGATTTCCTGTCATTTGCAGGAGTATCCTTTCACTGATTTGATGCTCCTAGATGCAAGAATGGAGCTGTCAAAATAGAGAGGTCAGCCTTTTTTGACTGAAAGAAGAGCTATGCTTAAAGAAGTGTTATCAATGTTACCATAAGGCAGGAAAACAATGACAATGTGACAAAATACATATCAAAACTTCTTTGTGGGAAGACAAGTTTAGTAAAAATCAAGGAGTTACATGACAAGCTAAAAACTTATAAAGTTCTGTATGTGTTAAGACGTACCAATAAAAAGAGCAGGAGACGTGAACCTGATCTTAGGTACACAACATTTGGTGAATCAACAACATCAGATAAAGCATCTGATGGAACATGACAGCCACAAATAATGCATGAACACTTGAAGCGGGTTGGAGAAGATTTCTGGCTGGCGGCTGCAGCTGTTGCAGTGCAGTTCTCAAGTCAAAAAACGTAACTCTTTGCTTTGTAAACATGTTTTCCATAACCATGTTGTGCAAATCTGCCAGTCCCCTTGTTGTTCACAGTACCTAAGTGTTGACTGTCATAAGCTGCGTGGGGAGCTCGTTTCAGCCAGTGATATTTTAACAAAGTTGAAAGAAAATACATTTTTTTTTGCTGGATGCTTTCAGACAAGGATTCATCAGACATAAAGTTATAGTGACCCTTCTGAGAAAAATCCCTCCTTGGGAAAGCATCCTCTGATTTTAACTCTCAATTTGCTTTTATAAAAACACAATTCACCTTCTGTTTTGTAATAAAAATAATATGGACTTTAAGAAAAAGCAAGAAAATCCTGGAAATTATACCCATTTCAGCCAGATCATACATCTTAATAAGGCAAGTGTAGAAAGCATGTGCATTATAATACCCATACATATTGCAGCAGTATAAAGAGACTTTTTCCCAGAAGTATTTAATATTTAGACAGGCATATATGCATTCAATTTGTTCAATGGCACCACATATTCTCCTGCAAATGGGACTACCTTACAAGGAATTACAGGAATAACACTTACTCTTTTCATACGACAACAATAGTTTATAAAGCACAACTCAAAGGGTATATTTCTGGAGTTTACACCAGCACCCTTTACACAAAGTAAAATTATGGTAGTTGTGACAAGCAGATTTGTGTGAATTATCAGGTAGGAAGATGCTAAGAGAATACATTATTTAGACATTGTCCTTTTATCTGTAGTAGTGTTTGAGGAAAGTAGGCTCAGCTACAGCTAATAGTTCTAACAGAGCTTCTTTAGACTCTGAAATAAAATCAGGTCTTCAAGAACTAGAGAGATGGTGCTTATATTCTACATTTTGTAGTGGAAGCAGTTATTTTCCCCTATTGGTATGGGAATTGGGTGAATACTAAATAAATGTATTCAAGAACATGTTCAGTGCATTCAGTTCCCAGATCTCATTTGGTTTTCTTTCTTTTTTTCTTAGGGTGTTGGGGTTTTTTGTTTGTTTAGTTTGGTTTGGCTTTTTTTTCAGTTAATTTTGTTTATCTCTCCCCTCTCCCCCATCACTCCAGAAAATAATATTTTTAGCATGCCATAAAGTTTGGAGATAAACTGTATTTTAATTCATTGGAATAAGGAACATGATCCTAAGCAGCAGCAACATATAAAATCTTTGCAAATCCAAAGTGCGTGAATAAGCCTTTTTGATTCAAGCAAGGACTCTTTGATCCTTAGAAGACTCTAGACCACTGACAGTATATTTGGGTAGTGGTACATGTTCCTGGCAGATCTGCTGGGTCAGTAATATGTCTATACATTTTCTTTGTGCTTTTATGATTAGGATGAGAGAAATTAAAAGGCCTGAGATAAAAAGATAGTGACAACACCTGTGACTTCAGTACAGCTAAAATATTCATTGTTGATCCCAGCCTACATGAGCTGCAGAGAGAAAAACGAGGGTAATGGAGAAGGATGAAGAGGGTGAAAGGTGCTTAGAGACACTACAGTATACCACTATACTACAAATCGCATATGAGAGAGCGTGTGTATATGTGTAAGGGAAAAGAAGTAGGAAGGTGAAAAGAAGGTAGCGCTGAGACACAACTGCCTTAAAGAGTTTTCTCTGAGCACAACACTGGCAAAATTTTCCCAAGGACATTTAGGCCTTGCTGCTTCATGATAAAGGACCACCATGAGAAAAGATGGCCAGCAATCAAAAGCTTTAGTCACCAAGTGGGAATTCTAGATAACAGAAGCCACAGCAGCACGACACTGAGAAACAATATGTAATAACGGAGAGAGAGGAACCTCTGCTGTAATAAGAGATAACTGCAGAGGTTTTCATTTACTGAGTTGAGTCCTGCCACAGGGAAGTTGCTATGGTAAGGGAGTGGGAAGATCACAGAATCATAGAATGGATTGGGTTGGAAGTGACTCTCAAAAGTCATCTTGTCCAACTCCCCTTGCAATGATCAGGAACATATCCAACTAGATCAGGATGTTCAGGGCCCCATCTAGTTTGATGTTGAACGTCTCCAGGAACAGGGCCTCAACCACACTGGGCAACCTGTTTCAGTGTTTCACCACTCTCATTGTAAAGGACTTCCTCCTTATGTCTAGCCTAAATCTACCCTGCTCCAGTTGCAAACCATTGTCTCTCATGCTATCACTACAAACCTTTCTAAACATTCCTTCCCCAGCCTTCCTGTAAGACCCCTTCAGATATTGAAATGTAGCTATAAGGTCTCCCTGGAGGCTTTTTTTCTCCAGGCTGAACAAACCCAAGTCTCTCAGCCTGTCCTTGTAGGAGAGTTCTTCCAGCCCTCTGATCATCTTTGTGGCCCTCCTCTGGACCTGATGAAACACGTCCTTGTCTTTCTTGTGTTGGGTGCCTCAGAGCTGGACACACTACTCCAGGTAAGGACTCAATAGATCAGAGTAGATCCTGGAAGAGAGATGGAGATCTGGTGGCAGGGAATGCTAAACTGACATGACTACAGTTAACAGCCACATTTGGGCAGATGACTCCCATGATATGAAAATACAATCACTAAGTATTGAAAATATGAAAGTAGAAGATATGACGAGGCTGTCAGCAGTGGAAGGGAAGATATTTTTTTCTGTTTTCGTATAATCCTCTTAATATCTTAGGTTATGAAGTGTGGTCTTTTTTCATGGGTATAATGCAAAACAGGCTGTGTAAATTTATAAAGCATTTTTATACATCTATCTGTGGATGCATACATACATACATATCTTTGTGCATGTGTGTGTATGTATTTGTCGTCGTTTCAGCTGAGAGAGAGCTAATTTTCTTCCTAGCAACAGATACAGTTCTGTATTTTGGATTTAGTATGAGAATAATTTTGGTAACAAACCATTTTTTTTTTACTTTTGATTAAGTCTTATCCTTTGTCAAGGACTTTTTACTTTCCTATGCTTTGCAAATCCAGAGGTGCACAAGAAGCAGGGAGGGAGCATTGTCAGGACAATTGCTGAATATTAGGAAAAGTTTCTTCACCAAAAGTGTTATCAAGCATTGAAACAGGCTGCCCAGGGAAGTGGTGGGGTCACCATTCCTTGGAGGTATTTAAAAGATGCATGAATATAGAGCTTAGGAACTTGGTTTAGTGGCAGTGGCTTAGCAGAAGAGGTGAGATTGTGAGCTCTAGGTGAGCGGTTGGACTTGAAGATCTTGCAGGATCACAGGATGTTAGGGGTTGGAAGGTACCTCTAGAGCTTTTTGAGGCCAACCCCCCTGCCCTCCTGCAGGTCTCTTCCAACTTTTCCAGTTCTATGATTCTATGACAAGTTCTCAAAGGTCTCTTCCAAATTCACCAGCGCTATAATTCTATGAAAACTAACCTGAGCTATCCAAAGCATACTGCATACCACAGGATATCATAGTCAGTATATAAACTGGGGGAAGTTGGTGAAGGGATGCCAATTGCTGCTTGGGGACTGGCTGGGCATAGGTCAGTGGGTGATGAGTAACTGCATTGTGCATCATTTGGGTTTTTTTGGGGGGTTCTATTTCTTTTTGTTTTCTTCCTTTTCATGACTATTAGTATGACTATTGTAATTTTTTTTTCAATCTTTTTTTTCAATTATTAAACCATTCTTATCTTGACACACAAGTTTTTTTGTTTTTTTTTTGGTTTTTTTCCAGTTCTTTATTCCACCAAGGGTGGATGGAGGAGTAAATTATTTGCTCTGTGGTGCTTAGTTGCTGGCTAGTGTTAAACCACGACAGTATTCTCACTCCAGACTTGCCTTTATCCAAATTGTCTGTTCTATGCTTACTTTTAAAGATTTTCTTTCTCTGATGCCTGTGGACCTTTTCATGAGTATTATTCCTCCAATGCTGAGGCACAGTGAATTTGTCAGATTAGTTTTGACCCTTCCTCAGGGGGTGATAACATGCCTGTCCTATCTGGATGCTCATTAGCACTCAGAACACTCCCTGCTACACTTGGAGCATTTGAAGCCTTTCCTCATAATGATCTTGATGGTTTCAGTTGGCAGTTCTTGTTTTACTAGCAATTTTTTGTACTCCCATACTCCCTGATGTTCCCTGAAAAGGCTTGGTTTAATGAGATATTCCTGGGTTTAGACATTGGGGAAATAGGAGGAGGAGGACAATGACATCAATAAAGCCACCAGTATTCTTTGAGTATCCTGCCAATGATCCATATCTTTATGATGTGCAGTTCAGTGTTAATTCTGCCTCTGACATGTGCAATAAGCTATGTCACCAACATTTCACATCTCCTCCTACCCATAGATGGCATGAGGGCAGATTTTTTTCTGACATCTGCATAATTCCCATTGCTTTTTTTTCCCAGCTGCCTCCCACTGAATGTGCTAATACAAGACTGTATCAATGCACATATTTTACCCCACTACCTACAGCAATGTTATAATGAAATGAGTGTTCCTTAAGCATCCTTCCTCTCCCTTGACTGTTCAGGGCACCATGAGAAACAGCTTTTAAAGTTCATGCCCCATGTAATAAAGCTCCTGATCTTCAACTGCTAATCCATAGATGATAATTGATAACCTAGAGGAACACACCAGATTGCACAGAGATGAATGTGGATGTATCCTGGATCTAGTTGAAGTTTAAGGCTGCCTCATGGCATGATTGCCTTGCCAGAAATAGCATCACAACTGCCTATGAGAAAAGACTGCAAGAGTTAGGTGTTTGCTCCCTGGAGAAGAGAAGGATTCGGAGAACTTCAACACATTATTCTAGTATTTAAAGTGTGGTTACAGAGTGGATGAAGTCTCTGTGGAAAAACATGTGGAGATGACAAGGGACAAAGAGTACAAATTACACCAGGAGAAGTTCCACATTGATGTAAGAAATGAATTTTTTACAGTAAGATCATTTATTGGGATTATCATAGAATCATAGAACTGTCTTGGTTGGAGAAGACCTATAAGATCATCAAGTCCAACACTTAACCCAGCACTGCCAAGTCTCCACCATGACCCTCAGCTGGGACCTTTCCAGTTAGACAGAACTACTGATAAATGATGGAAAGCAGGCCAGTAAGCACTGCCACCAGCTCCTTCAGTACCCATGGGTGGGTCCCATCTGGCCTCACAGACTTGTGTGGATCTAAGTGGTGTAGTAGTTCACTGACCACCTCTTCTTGGATTATTGAGGGTTCATTCTGCTCCCCATCCCTGCCATCCAGCTCAGGGTGTTGGGTGCTCAGAGAACTGTGGGTCTTACTATTAAAGACTGACGTAAAGAAGACATTCAGTAGCTCAGCCTTTTCCTCATCTTTGGTCACTATGTTTCCACTCCACATCCAGTAGAGGATGGAGATTCTCCTTAGTCCTCCTCTTCTTGTTAGTATACTTTTTATTTATTGGCATTTATGGCAATAGCTGGATTAAGTTCTAACTGGCCTTTGACTCTTTTCGTTTTATACTTTGCATTGTCTTTTGTTATTTTTAGTTATTTGTAGTCTTTTAGAATTACCTGCCCCTTCTTCCTTTGGCCATAATTTTTTCTTATTTTCTTGAGTCCCAGCCACATCTCTTTGTTCAGTCAGACTGTTCTTCCCCACTGGCTTGGCTTAATGGCATGCCAGGATGGCTTGCTCCTGCATCTTGAAACTTTCCTTCTTGAAGAATGTCCAGATATCTTTCAAGGTACCTTCCATCTTGGGTTATTCTTTGTTCTTATGATTCTTTGATTATTTATTTAATCAACACAGACATAAGCAGCCAGTTCTGACTTTTCTATGAGCCTCATAGGGTCACAAATGAAGTTTTGGACATGTCAAGAGACTGAATTGAGATCTGAAATCCTCAGAACTTTATGTCTCTTTCTTATCCTTGAATCTGACTTGTTCAAATTTCTTGCTTGAAAATTTTATGCTACCACTAGGAGCATTTCAAATGCAGGATCTTTGAGAGTAAGAAACAGAAGATGAGCCACAGCACAGCACATCACAGCAATATCACATTGTGTATAATGTAAAAGGGGTGAATTTCAGCATTTTCCATTGTGGCAGCTGGAATGAAAACCAGGATTAGCTGGAATACAATCACCAGTACCCCAGGCATGAAGTAAAGGTCAGAAGAGGGAAATTCATTTTTCTCCTCTGCGGGTCTCACACAAGGTTCCATTACAAAGAAGAGGAGGAAAGGTCTTTTCAGGGCAGAATCTTTGAAACTTTAATTGAGTGGACTTAAGTGCACTCACATTGCCCATGAAAACAGTGAATATTGGAAAAAAATGGTATATGATTTTACCTATACATTGATCATGCAGTGTGTTAGAAAGAAATAGGAAACAAATTCTAAATATACTGGGAGATCTTACGTGGATAAATGAGCCAGAAGAGTATATAGATGGACAATATAAGCAGTTACAGTTATCTTTACCATCCTTTAAAATGCGGTTCTAGAAAGAAATGGAAACAGAAAATGGTGATTTACCATGCAGTTGTTAGTAAAAATTTGAACAATAACTTGTGTCTCATGATAAAATGAATGTGGTCTAGTCTTTTCTCACAGCTAAGTAGTGATAGAACAAGAGGGAATGGCCTCAAGTTGTGACTGGGTAGGTTTAGACTGGACATTAGGAAAAAATTTTTCATGGGAAGAGTGGTCAGGCATTGGAATGGACTGCCCAGGGAGGTGGTTGGGTCACCGACCCTAGATGTGTTTAAAAGTCGTTTGGATGTGGTGCTTGGGCATATGGCTTAGGGTGAACCTTGTAGAGTAGGGTTGTCAGTTGGACTTGGTGATCCTGAGGGTTTCTGTGATTAAAGCAGATACATCAAAATTTCACCCTGATCAAATCTTATGTCAAGCAGCCTTCTTAATACAATATAAAGTTACTTTCACTTCAGTAGGACTCTAAATCTTGTAAGTAAAGAGGAGATCTCTGGGGGAATATGTTTTTATTTTCGAGTGATATGATAAAAATGGGTTTATGACAACATTTTTCAGTGTCACTTTTTAGCTTTTTTTTTTTTTTAAGATTTTGTTTTCCAAAAGACCCAGAAATATTTGCAGAGGGCTTTTGTTCAAATCCAGAATATTTTTGTCAAAAACCTCCATGTTAATACAAGAAATAGAAAAAAATGTATTTATTTTTCCACACAATCTCTCTTGAGAAGGCTTCTCTACTGTTTGCTTGTGGGGCTTTTTTGTTTGTTTTGATTTGTTTTGTGTTTTGGTTTTGGTTTTGGTTTTGTTTTGTTATGTTTTTTTTCTTGCTTGCTGCTTTTCTATATGGAAAGTGCACATGCAAAAGACACAGCTTGAATTCTGGATTCCAGGTAAAATCTGCCCATGTAGCAGCTAGAAAAATAATGACTGTTCTTGTAAATGGAACAAATGTGATCAGGAATCATTGTGAAGGAATAAATATGGAACCCTGCAATCCCATTTGTACAGTCAGTTTTCATTTGTACATCCATCTTTTAGGAAGTCACTGGGGAAATGAATGCAGACACAACCAACTTGTAGTCAGAAAATTAAGAATGATTAAGAATCTCTGATTAAAATTCAGTTTAATTAGTGGACAGTGTGAAGTCACAGGCAGGCCAGTTCCAAGGTATTTCCTTGTGTGGATATGGTGAAATGCCAAATGGAATCAAAAGAGATTTTAATTATAAGAATGATGAGAAAAGTCAGGCTGCAGCAAAAATAATAATAAAATAAGCAGTTCTATAGAGAAGACTCCCTAATAATAAACAAGCAACTCTGAGTGTTAAGAGCTCCCAGAGGGTTAGATACAATATTAGTAAAGGGTAGTGCTGCTCAATACATATAGTTGCATTTTCAGTTCAAAGGACTGCACTGCATGCAACACACAATCCTATGAGTGATTTCCATGTCGCAATGAGTACAGTGCAGGACTGTCACTAAACCAAAGTTCTAGCCCTTGGACTTGCAAATCTGGGGAAGAGAAAAACAACTCTGGTTCCCTAAAAATGCTTTTGTGCTTTCTGCTGTATGCCTCATTATGCTCCTGAAATAATTTATATTTTGCTCCTCTACTCTGTTTTCAGCACTTATATCTGTTTAATAGCTCAGAGGCTGGCACAATACTTCAATTTACCTTACCATTTCCTTAAAACTGACATACTTTGATATATAGAAACATTTCTGCCAGAGCTTCTTTTTTTTCATTTTTTCCCCCTATTTCATTTTTTTGGTCTTTGTTTTTCTTACTTTGCAAAGCTTCTAAAACACTGGAGTTCTTAGATGATCCTAAACACATGGATACTGATCATTACCAAAGTAAAAATGCAGGTTAAGTAGTACGAGTCAACAGTATACTCTTTTAACCTGACATTCTGCCAGTGCATTAAATATTTTTGAGTTCTGGAGAGAGGAAGATTCTTTCCTAGTTGATTGCAAGGTTAATCCTGTACTACAATATATCTAGCCACAACAGAGTCTTATTTATTCACTGTGAGTGTTCTATTAAAAGTGTTTAGCTCCTAGTAAAGAGACACAAAAATGATCAGAGGACTCGAACACCTCTACTATGAGGAAAGGCTGAGAGAGTGTGGGGTTGTTCAGTCTGGAGAAAAGGTCCCAGACAGATCTTGTTTCAGCCTTCCAATACTTACAGGGGCCTGTTGTGACAGGATGAGGGATGATGGTTTCAAACTTAAGTAGGATACATCTGGACTAGAGATAAGGAAGTATAGTTTTTACAATGAGGGTGGCAAAAAACTGTCAAAGTTTACCCAGAGAGGTGGAAAATGCCCCACCTCAGGAAACATTTCAGGCCACATTTGAAAAAGTTTGGAACAACCTGATGAAGCTGAAGATGTTCCTGCTCACTGCGGGGGGATTAAAGTAGATGATTTTTGAATGTCCCTTCCAAATGAAAGAATTCTATGATTTAGTAAAGGAAAGACTTGACTAGACTGGCTTTGCATTTCACACTGAATCAATGATGAAAGTATACCATCAAACATCATCACCCTGTGTAGAGAGACTCAATGAGAAAAAAAGGCCTGTTTTTACAAGTCTCTGTGATGACAGAATTAGTAGTACAGAAGAAAAATAACAGTTGTATTGGCTGATTTGGGAAAATCATTTTAATATATCAGAAGAATAAAAACAAGGGAAGAAAACGATTTAAGATCAAGATCTTAATACTGGTCTGAAAAAAAATATATAGAGAGACATAAAGCAGAGCAGTTAGAGCCTGAAAAGCTTTCTGATATGGGCAAAAGCTGGCTGGTTTTATGGCACATTTTAATAATTATATGGAAGTTTTGTACATCACACTTACTCTGCAATGTCAAGATTCTTAACTTAATGGCTGAGAAGTCCCTTCCAGTTCTATGGCCTTCATTTCTAGAGAAACTATGGAAAATACCAGTCTAATTACTGATAATTTTAAGCACTTGTGCTCTTTCTGAGTTATAGAAGGATAGAGTTACTCTAGTGATTTACATGCAAGAGGTCATCCAGAGCTGAAGGATAATTCTAATTGAGGTTGTAATTAAGATATCTGCCTTAAAATGCTTTTCCTGTTCTTATTGAATGTGTTCCTTTATGGTTATTGATTTATATATTAATAAAGAAATGTCTAATGTCAGATTTATTTAGTGATTCTTTCAGGATTTGTTTAGCGCTTTAACCCAAAATCAATGTTTGGGAAAAAAATACTGCAGAAGCAGAGGGGTTGAGGTGTCATGGGATATCTGGCTTGAGGACTGTAAATCAGATGAGTATAATTGTGGCTTTAGGAATTTGTAATTATTTTAAACCAAAAGTTGATACCAAAGGTGATACCAGAAACTGAGTGGACTCACAGCTTCAGGTGAAAAGATTATTTTGCTTTCTAGTGCTTTTCACAAACTGCAAGTCTAAATCTTGAGGAAAGGCACAATGATGAAGTGTATTTGCTCTAAAACAAGGGAGGATGACTATACCTGAAAAGAGTTTGGGGTTCTGAAATTAAATAGGTAAAGGTGTAAGAAGAAACAGAAGTACACAGGATACAGGCCTGTTCTCTTGAATTACACTGAACTCTTTGTTTCTTGTTTCATTTGAATTTCAATAAACTCAAGGTTTAAGAGAATTTATAATAAGATGCATTTAGAAATTTTTATTATTTCTGAGAAAAATTGTCATTAAATCTTGGGAAATTTTACTTTGGATATGTATTATGATATAGGAAACTCTTTTTTGGGACACAAAAACTCCAGGATTAGTCTGAGTATGTAGAGTAGAGTAGAGTAGAGTAGAGTGGAATAGAATGGAACGGAATAGAATAGAATAGAATAGAATAGAATAGAATAGAATAGAATAGAATAGAATAGAATAGAATAGAATAGAATAGAATAGAATAGAATAGAATAGAATAGAATAGAATAGAATAGAATAGAACCAGCATTGCTGGATTTACCCACAAATTAGCCATCAGAAAGATAGGTCTCTTTAGACATACACCACAATGAAAATTAGTGGCTTATTTAAAACCACAGAACCTCCTTATGTCTCGTCAATTATCCACTGTTCCAGAAATTAGGGAAATATTGAGGACAGCCATGCGGAGGTGGTTGCCTACACGAAGGAGAAGAGCCATTCCTGTTGTCTTTTCCTTGGGCTAGGGATACATAAAAGAAGTGAACTGACAAAACTTTGGTACAGATTAGATAGTCTGTACAGATTAGATAATGATCATATGTTAAAATTGCACAATAAATAAAATACCTTTTATTTCTAATAATGCACAGTCCTGAAAGAGCACAGTATGACTTCTATACCTGTTTCTTTGTAGGCTTGGAAGTTAGAGAGAGGAAAAAGAAAAATAAACCACACTTTGTTCTGATTTATAGGTGTATACGTCTAAGGAACAGGGCTGGAAGAAATTTTTCTGCTAAAAGTCTTTTTTTATGGAAAAGTTGGTCTATGATTCTATGCACTTCTTCCTGAAAAGAATGTTTTTTGCAGATAAAGTTTCCGCTTTCCCTTTACAAAATTACTCCCAGACAGAACAATTCTGATAAAGAAAATAGTCTTCTGTAAATGTTGTCCCAGGGAATGAGAGTCACTTCATGTAATTATGTCCCTGCTACGTCCAAAGGAGAATGTAGTCCAAATTCTCCTTATTTTTCTTTACATTCAATAAAGAGAAAAACAGGAATCACCTGACCAGTTATAGATGTCTACAATGAAATGAACCTCACTCTTAAAGTGTTTGTTTCTGTCCTACTGGCTATAAATAGAGTCTAGATGACTAGTCCAAATGTGGCCATCTACACTGCATTAATTGAATTAATCCAGCCCTCTCTGTCACAGGAACTTCATCATTCCTGTGACTTTTCAGTATCTTTCTATTACACAGCCAGGAAGATCTCCAGGACTTCATCTCTCCTAATGCAAGACAGATGTTCAGTTCATATTTGATGCATTACCTCCTCCTAACAAGAACTATGATGCATTATGCTAGGGAATTCACTGCAAAAAGTGAAATTAGGGAGGTGAAGCGTTTGAACCATGGCTCCTACAAGACAATGCAAATACATGATTTGGAACTAAGTAGATATTTTTGGAGTCAAAACAGTCAGGGTGTTGAACAGGGATTACTTGATTTGTCATTGAAAGTTCGAAGGTGGCGTTTGGGTGAGTTTCAGTAATTTTCTTTTTTTCCTGTTTTTTTTTTTTTTTTTTTTTTTTTTTTTTTTTGTTTCTTTCTTTCTTTCTCATTCAACCTTCAGCCAGGCAGTAGCATTTTTAGTTCTTCACCCTCTCTTCTGACAAGACTCCAAATTTTTCAGAAACGTCTTTTCTCTCAGGGAGGAATTCAGAGCACTCCAGCTGAGGTCCTGATGAATGTGTTATTTATTCACTCTGAATCATCATCTTAAGAAATGTGTCTTTCTGATGGCTGTCTAGAGGGAAATCACAGAGTTTCCTAGGCACCTTACTTAGGTTAAACAAATAACATGAATATCCCACTACAAAATCTTTACATCATGGCTGAGATCTTCAGGTACTAGTGTAGTAGTATCAAGACAGGCTCCCATGTGAAGCTATAGAATTCAACCCCTGAGCAAATACAAGTATGTAACAAGGAAATTGTGTTACAGTGCATGACATATATAAACATTTCTCATGCTTAGTAAACCACTTTAAATAAACTATATTTGCAAGGTCTTTTGTATTAACTACACCATCTGCATAGGTAGGTAAGTGTGGGCTTGCAGGAAGCCTCAGCCCGTAGCACACGGTGCAGCCAAGCAAGACACAATGTTATACAGCTGATACTGTGAATCTTTCAAAGAATCACAGAATGGCTTAGGTTGGAAGGGACCTTAGAGATCATCTACTCCAATTTCCTCACCAGGGACAGAGACACCTTTCAACTAGACTCAGCTGCTCAAGGCCTCATCCAACACTCCCATCAAGGAGGCACCTACAACCTCCCTAGGCAACCTATTCTATAGTCCCCCCACTCTCACACAGGAGAACTTCTTCCTCAGCTCCAATCTAAACCTGCTCTCCCTCAGCTTCAGACCATTCCCTCTTGTCCTTTTGCTAGACACCCTTATGAAAAGTCCCTCTCCAGCCTTCCTCTAGGATCCCTTCGGGTATCATTACTGAAGCAGAAGAAGCCCTTTTACTCAAAGTTTGTCTGGATTCATGGCACACTGGGCATAAAGCAGCCAGAAACCTAATTTCTGTAACCTGGATGTAGCATATCTCCCTCTTGTCCAATGTTGTTATTGTTCTGTCCCTTCCAGGTCCTAGAAGGGCTTCTGTCTTCCCAGATGTGGAAATGATTACATGTCTCCAGCCTTGTAGCCTACAAGGCAAGTACTTTCTGCATGGGAAAATGCCTATTTTCCCCTCTCCTCCAGTGCTTTAGTCACAGAGAGAAACAACCACCAACAATGCTGCAGCGTGTAAATTTTCACTATTCTCTGAGTAATAAGATTCCACTGGCTCAAGTATAACTTGAGATTTTTTGCCTTTTAGAGACTCTAGCCATTTTTATTTTCTGGAAGTAAAATGGAAAAAAGAAAAGTAAAATCAGCTTAAACTTTTCAGACATATTTTGTTATGAGACAAATATGAAGTATAAATATCTGAGTCTCCTGTTTGTAACATATGCAGGTAGCAAATAAGAAATGTCTCTGTTTGAAATATTTTCATATCTTTTTCAACATTATAGACTCCTACTCTGCATATATGAGTCAGTAACAAGTTATCTTGTTTGGTAGAAACTTCTGTTAAGAATTGCTATATTTTCTATCATTCTCTCCACTATTTCTGAAATTAGTATCTTCTAAGCCCTGCATATCCTGATGGATCCTCAGCCTCTCACATAATCAGTCTCAGACCTGGACATCCTCACTTTCGAGGATAAATGGGGAGGTACAGTTTTTGTCCGTTCTAACATTCCCTTAAGATTTTCTTACTCTGTGCATAACACATTTGATCATATGTACAACGTTTGTTGCAGTTTGTAAGCTAAGTCTTAGTTTTAATCAGGTTTGATACTGGTTTAGAAGGTATTAAAGATGAGCACAAGGTTTGTAAGGATGGGTATGTGTATAGGGAAAGACTCCAGCATCGGCTCCTACCTTATTGAACAGCAGACATTAAAATGAGTGAATACCTCAGAAACTGCCAACTGTGGAACATACTCTTCAGTCAGGTCTAGCAATTGACCATCAAACACAAATAGTGGAAAACTGGATTTCATTTGTTCCTATTCTTATGGAAAAAAAATATAATTTGTCCTTCTTTTTGTCAGTTTTTATAGATGCAGATATTGCTGTTTGTGATCACTAACCTAAGAGCTTTTGTGAGAGCATCAGACCAGGCTGGCAATATTTGGAAATTTATGGGATTATTTTCTTTCTTTTCTGCAACCTACCTCATTTTTATACCTCTCTCTTTTCCTTTTCTCAGATAAATACAGTGAGATCTGGTTGTTGCTTTTATTTGTTAGGAAGGGAGACTCTTTAAAATCTCTTATAGTGTAGTTTCATGAAGAGCCACAGAAAGAATGAATCCTGGTGACAGAGGGGTGAATTTAGAGTAAGTCATCTTGGGGCATCTTCAGATTTCTTTTTAACATTTCTCAGAAAAAAGCCAGGCATAAAATAGAAACAGTAATGATTTCATTTTGGTAATGTCTCCAGAAACTGACAAAGCACTGTCCATTTTCCATGCAGTTATTGACTAGAAATCTTCACGCTTTTACCTTTAAGAAGCAGTCCTGGTCTGAAATGTAATGGTAAGAACCTGAAACATGAGATGGTGATGGGTTCTTTTGGGCAAAGTCAGCATTTATCCTAAGCATACTGTTGAAATAGGATAGGACCCTGGCTGTTCCTTCTACCTCCTTGCCAGAAAGAAATTTTCAACACTGCACTGTCTATGTTCCTACTTCATAGTATATCCAACAGCAGACATCATCCAATGTATGAAGTAGATTTCAAGAACTTCTTTTTATAGTTCACAGGGAAAAAAAAGATAGAGTAAGGGACAGATACCGTGACATCCTTAAGAATATCCCTCTCCTGTCACCACTTTCCTAGCTTGTTTTTAATTCTCAGTCGAGCTCTGTTTGTCAAGTAGAAACAAATAGGAACAAGTGTCTGATTTCATGGATATGCTTGTAACTTTGAGTACTGTAAAATTATACCTTGGGCAGTCCAGAAAGCTAATTGATCTCTGGAGTTCCTTGTTGGCAAACAAGGCACCATTCTGGTTCCTTCCCAAGGCAAGGGTGAACCAGGGCATGAATTTTTGTGAACAGAGATATTTTCAAACAAATTTCCAGTAACTTCATATTGTCAGTACTTACCCACTTACCCAGTTGTTGCTGCCCTACAGCTGAACAAACAGTCCAGGTATTGTTGTTTGAAGTACCTCAGGCCAATGAAACCTCCATGTTTATCCTCTAGAGAGAATCCACAGTCTTACCAAACTCCAAGGAGAAAAACCAAACCAACCAACCAAAAATATATTTACAAAAAAAACCCAAACAAGACTTTTGACTTTGTATTCCAAAATCAAAAGGAAAGAAGAAATATCTACATGATAGAGAATGTAAGCCCCACCACAAGCCACATCTGAAAACACTGCCTCAAACCTGCCTCCTAACTGCTGGCCTGTATGCCAAGGGCCCATAGGGAATGGCTTTATGCACTGCATTGGTAGTACTCTGACTGCCCAGTTTCCTCCTAGAAGGGAGTCTGAAACTTGTCCATTTTTGTAATAGCATTTATTGATATCAATGACACAACAAAAAGGTGTTATACAGCAAGCAGTATTAAATGGTTCATATACAAGTATCACTAAAGACAATGAGAAAAATAATCTTGGATTTCTCAATCTGTTTTCTGGAAGATACGTGTAGTTGTTTTTTCTCTAGACTTTAATGAAGGAGGCATCAGCTGAATCCAGCCTGGGAGTTTCCACAGCAGTCTACAGCACTCAGTCTTTCCTGTTTCCTTTGACTCCTCCAGTGTAATGATTTACTACATCAAACAAGCTTGGAGTTCACTTTTTCCCTCTTATATCTGTTCTTACAGCTCACGACTCACATTTGTTCTAGTTATTGAAGCCTTCTGCCCTTCCTCTGTACTTAGCTCTTTTTCTCATCGCATTATCCAATTAGCACCTCACTAACTATGCTGTGGCTGCCTCTTTCCTCTGACCCAGCAGTGTTTACAGCAGCTCAGTTATGCTTCCTGTCAGTACTCTCCTGATTCACTGAGGATGATAGGAATGTCTCTCACTTAAAGCAAAGCAAATGTATAAAAATATTTGCTGTATCCAGATCAGAATGCCCAGCACTAAAACAGCATGCTAAAATTTTCCATCGGAACTGAGCATATTTGTGCTGAGTACATAAATGATAGTGAATATGAAATTACTTTTTGTTCTTGTCCTGGTTTGAGCTAGAACAGAAGTAATTCTCTTCAGTAATTTTACTTTTAAACTAAGTGCCTTCTAAGTGAACCTGATGAAATTGATGGCATGTTTTTGCAGACCATGTCTACTTCTGGGAGTGGTAATGCTTGATTTACTGAGGATCAGTATGCATACCAAGGTCACTGAAAAATCTTGTATGCAACACGTGCTGTACCACAGAACCACAGAATGTTAGAGGTTGGAAGGGACCTCCAGAGATCAGCCAGTCCAACCCTCCTGCCAAAAATCAGGATCACCCAGGGTAGTCTGCATAGGAATGCTTTAGATCCAGAGCAGACTCCACAACCCTCCTAGGCAGCCTGTTCCAGGGCTCTGTCACCCTCACTGCAAATAAGTTTCTCCTCATGCTGAGGTGAAACCTTCTCTGTTCAAGTTTGTCTCCATTCTTCCTTGTCTTATTCCTGTGCACCACCCAAAAGACCCGGGCTCCCTCCACTTGACAACCACCCCTCAGATATTTATAGACATTGATCAAATACCCACTCAGTCGTCTCTTCTCCAGACTAAACAGCCCCAGGGCTCTCAGTCTCTCTTCACAGGGGAGATGCTCGAGTCCCCTAAACATCCTCCTGGCTTTCCATTGGATTTTCTCCAGCAGGTATCTGTCTCTCTTGAACTGGTGAGCCCAAAACTGGACACAGGATTGCAGGTGTGGTCTCAGTCAGGCAGAACAGAGGGGGAGAAGAACCTCCGTAGACCTATGGACTACAAGCAGGAGTTTTCTGCTTTGCTTAGTAGTAGGACACACACCTATTTATCAATCCTTTCCAGTCTGAACACAACTAGAAAGCCCTTGGACGCACCTGCAAGGAGGAGCAGATAGGACCCTATACTGACCAACAAGATATTCCATTCCATATATGTCATATTCAAGATAAAGCTGAAGTGTCATGACAGTCAGGCTCTCTTCTTCAATGCTCAGTGCTCCAGAAAGACTCTGTCTGTGCTGCCTTCAATCTCGATCCATGTAGGGGGGACAGATTCACTATTTTAGTTTTCTTTTTCCAGTTCATCAGTCTCTCTCCCTTATTCCCTTTCTCTTCCCTGTGGGAAGGGAGAAGGGTTAATAGGGAGTATCTGTCATTTGTCTAGTGCCTGGCCCAGCCCTAATCCTTGACAGTCTTTATACTGCAGTGAAATGTTTACATCCTTTTCAATATATGAAAATCTTACTGCATGAAGTATTCTACTGCTGCCTTTCAACTGTGGCAATAGGATTGATAGGCTTTGTACCATCAGTCTGAATGCCAGGACTTCCATATTTCTCTTCCAACAATAGTTTCTGTGAGTGTGGTCACTGCTTTCTAAAAGCCAGCTCTGGTTAAATGTGGGGGGGTTGGGGTTTTTTGTCTGTTTTGGTTTGGGGTTTTGTTTGTTTGTTTTTGTTTTTGTTTGTTTGTTTCCTTTTGGATGAAAATGCCCATTAGATTATGGAGTCATGGAATACTACTAGGAAATAAAGTTAGAGAATAAGTATGGTCAACCTCTTATTTATAGTTCAATGCAGACACAGATCAAGTGGTTTTAGCTCTGTAGCATATTGAATTACTTGAAGCCTGGGGTTGTGATCTCATCCAGCTTTTCAAAATTAAATTGGGTCAGGAAAACCTTCCCTATCCAAACACACACACACACCTCCAGTGAAAAGTTAGAATTGGCAGTAAGGCTGTTGTTCCCTAAAATCTGCTTGCTTTTATCTGAATTAGTGTGGCTGGAGACAGTAGTGTTTTCTGACTGTTATGGATAAGGCAAACTTTTACTTGCATTTTCTTTCCCGCAAAGGTATTTGAGAGAAAAACACTACAATTTGTTTTTTGAATGATTCACATAGAAGCTAATGGTTTTGAATGATCCTGTAGTTTGACCAAGATTCACATTTAATCTCTATTTAATAATTATCTTAAGCATGGGTAATAAGGTGTGCATATTACAGAGCTCATGTGACTTAGGAATATATCTCTGCTCCCACATTAATTTTTGGAAAGTTTTCACATACACCAAAGCTCCTCATAGGCTTATGTATATATTTTTCTTCAAACATATAGATGTGAGATTTCACAGCCCAACAGAGTAATGCTTCAATAGTAATGCAGTCCAGTTTTCTTCTCAAAAGTTCAGTAGCAAGTTCACAGATTTAAGGGGCAGATGGGTGTGCACATTGCTGTCAAGGAGAATGTATGAACTCGTATCCTCTTCATGCCTGACATTTATGCCTCTAATGACTTCCTTACCAAGGAAAGCATGTATTGATGAACATGTTAGCTAGGGCAAATGAAGAAAACAAAATCCTTTGCAGATGATATTTTAAAAGCATGACTTTAAGTCATCAGTAAGAACACGTAGAAGATACTTGTAAATGGACAACTACTTTAGAACTGTAGCTCTTCTTTGTTACTAATTAATGGGACATGCTCTTTCACCAGTTCTTTTTGGAGAAGACATAGTGTCACATAGGAAATCTGAATAATTACCCCTCTGTGAAGCTAGCTGGGAAAGAGATCAGAATCAATCCTTTAAACTACAGCCTGTTTGCCTTCTGACTTTGGTTTGAATTGACTTTCATCTTGACTTTAAAATGGAGACTGCAAAATAGATTATAAGCATAGAGGAAAAAAATTACAGAGTAATCAAGCAGTCACATCACATTCTTGTCATGTCTTTATTTTTTTTAATGCTTGACTTTTGGTGTGGATTCCAACACACAGGTCTTTGTCAGGCACTAATTTTCATAAATACAAATGCTACTGAAAACTCAAATACAGTATTAAAATCTCTTATTATTCATAACTTAAGAAAGCACAGTTTCCTATGTATAGACCACATTGAAAGAACTTTGCTCACAAAAAGAACCTGGAAGATTAGCTGTCAAATACAAATCATGTAAAAATATGAGTGGAATTTGATGCTATTGTAATATCTTAGAGGGTAAATTATTAATGTTCAGTGTTAAAGAAAAAATGTGTCTTCTAGGTTAAATACACAGCCTCGCTTGAATGACATTCATATACCCTCGCTCAGAAAGTATGAGAAAAAAAAAGTCAATATCTTTAGAATGTGAAATGTAGAATGCTAACAGCAATATAGTATCAAGATGTGGGCTTTAAACTCCCAAATACCATCTATTCTCAGGCACTAATATTTCTGTATTGCTGTCCAGCAAGCTAAGAATTATCAAAATGTCAGTACAGGAGTTTATTTGAATACATGCATACATGTGTTATATACATACACATACATACATAAACACTCACTTGCATATGTGGGATATTTATATATGAATTAAATATACACATATACACATATATATGAGTATATACTTCCCTATATTCATCCCTGATCTTCCTGATGATTTGTATTTGTAATGGACCATTACTGTTATGCACAGATATATCTCTACACACTAACATGAAGTGGATGTATCAAGTTTTTTCTTATCCTTGAGTCAGATATGATTTTCAGGATTTTTAACACCTAAAGTGGACTAAATAATATTCAGAGGTCATTTCCAAATCCTGCCATTCTGTGATTCTGTAAAGTGGCTGCGGTTGCTCTGGGCTCTGTACTGAGTTTGCTTGCTCTAGGAATCATTTCGTCTTCAGAAAGGAACCATGTATGACCTAGGGAAGGTGTCAGGGTTCCTTTATGCATTGCATATTTGAAAAATGCTTGCACCAAGGTATTGATTGGTTGTTGAAGAAGGAGAAATTGTTATCTGGTGCTTTTTTATTTTTTCCCTTCTTCATGTTAAACATGTATGGTTCCACTGATGGGTATTAATTAAACATTATGTCTGGGATTTTCAAGGTTCTTGAAAAGATGGAAGGGCCTAGTTTGAGTGGATGGGAGAAAGAACTATGACACAGTCAAAAGGAGACTAGATACTATGGAATGATTAAAGACCACTCAAAAAATTAATTATTTTGAACTGGTAAATTATCTACTTGTCACATTGTTTTTTAAAACGTTAGTCCTTTTGACTTATACTAAGAGGGTATTAGCACAGCCCATGGAATATAAAAAGGATATTTTCTAATCTCTTCAACATGTTTTTTTAAATTTCTACCCTGAATGCTATTTTCTAGGGAGCCTGTTTCCTGGGAATAGGCTGGCATTTTGGTGCATTCCATCAGAACACGCTGGCAAGGCTGTCTGTCCATGTAGGCAGCACTCTGTTGTGTTCTGTGTATCCATATGTGGCCTTGGGGCTCTGTACACATGAAAGTTATGTGCAGACATAATGAATTCATTAGCAATAGAAATGGTCACTGCTGCCTTTCTCCCACACTTTTTTATATTAGTTTCTGAATTTTGGGAAAGAATGGACACTGGACTTTATGAATCTTTTAATTTTATATGAGCCATACCTCCAGTTACCTACAGCTTCAAGGGTTTGTCTTATTCCTTCTTCAGTCTTTTGAAAATGGTTTGCTGCTGTGCTGTTCCAAGTCTACCTAGCCTTGAATTTTCCAAATGAAACAAAATAAGCCCTGAATAACTATTAAACAACCATTTTGTCTTTTCTTGTGTTCCCACTGTAGGAACATATTTATAGGTTGACATTAAAGTGCATTAATGACTTCTAATTGTAATTATAAATTTACTTTAATGTAAATCATATTTCCTAACACTCCTATTTGAGGACTGATTTAGCCTAATGTTTGTGAAAAGCCAGAAGACATCTCATTCTTTTGCTCCCTATGTAAATTCCAGACCACATTTATTAAGAGGATCTGAAAAAAGATCTGAAAAAAAATCTGAAAAAAGCTTTTTAATCTTCTTAAATATTTTGAAATTGTCCAAAATAACACATACACCATTTAAGATTTTCAAGGCCAGCGTTGTCTTTGGGTGCCTTATTTGAACTATTGTGAATGAGTTTGATTTCCAAGACAGATGTTGATTCTGTAAATGCATGTTTCAAAAAGTTATCTGAAAGTAAGCACACAGATTTTGAAAAGAAAACCCAGACCAAACAAGTTAGCTTTTTGATGTGTTTTGGGTTTGTGGAGTTTTTTTGTTTGCTTGTTTGTTCATTTGTTTGTTTGTTTTTTTTTTTTTTTCCTACTAGAGTAAGAGAATATTTATTCCATTTCATAAAAACTGCCAATATTACAGAAAAAAAAAAAAAACAAACACAACAAAATAAGAAAACAAGCAACAATATTTTTAGATGGTTTGCTTATTCTGTAAAAAGATATTGATTCAATGAATGCTTGGATTTGTTTGGTGCTATTTTATTCTTTGCAAATCACTAGTAGTTTATTTACTGTTTAATATGACCTGTAAGTATTGTCAGATTCTTAAAGGTTTGGCAAAAATCCCAGAACTTCAATCCTTTCTTAACCCAAGTTAACATATAATAAACCTCATTCTCAGATTCTTTTTTTCTCCTTTATTCCTTTTTTTTTTGTGTGTGTGTCAAGCTGTAACAATAGAGATGTAACAATAACCAGAACAACAATGATCCATGACGTGATTCACCTGGCAGTGAGCCTGGGTGAGTCTACACTACTGAGAAGCACCATTAATTGCCCTGGACATGATACTATGCTGACCATACCCACATAAGTTTAAGTCTGCTCTTGAGTTCAGCATGCAGCATTAACTGAGAACAGATTTTCCAGGAGGTGCTAATCATCTCAGAGGGAGGATGGTATTTCCTCCCTTCATGTGACTTCTGGGCAGGTAGAGGATAGAGAAATTCACATCTTATTACTGTGCTCCATGTAGACATGATGCTAGCCACATAGCACATGCCAAAGGAGTTATAAGCTTCTCGTATTCCACCCACAATACTCTTATTCATTATGATCTTAGCTCCTTGCATCAATTACAGGTGTAAAAAATGTTTTTGCACAGGTTTTTCCTCATGTTTGCAATTGTTAGTTTCACTCTTTCTAACACTTATTTGCATCTCCAGAGTCTTTAGTAAATGCCACCCCATAGATAAGGATAACCCTCTGCACTGTTAGCGTTTCAAATATCCAGAGAAGCTCACACTTTATAAGCAATGATTTCTCTCCCAGGACTAGTCCTGCTGGATGCCTAGTTTTAGGGTAGTGCTGTTTGGTTAAATGTTTGTGGATATAGAGCTTTCTTAGGTGCTTCTTAAGAAAAATAGAACTGCCAAGAAGGTCCAGGTCTCATGTTGGGTAAGAGCTAAAGAGTTTTCTTGCATCTATGTCTCATATAGAATCGAGTTAGCCATATTTAGCAGCTCTGAAAACATTCCAGAGTACTGCTCCTTTTGGATTTCTGAAATTGTGTTAAAGGGACAAAATTCTTTTCTCAGATGGAAAATTCATGCTAATATCAATGTAGATCTGAACAAAGACAATACTGAGTTATTTTATTGAGATAATATAGTACCATTGAAGAATAATACATTTCATAAAAAAAAGAGATGTAGGGATTTTTAATGTATTTTTAAGCAAGCGCTGCTGGAATGTGTCTGTCTTGTGTTGTTTGTTCATTAAGGCTGCAAACACAATGGACTTGAGGCTTTTTGTTCTGTCCAGTCATCTGTAAATAACAATAGCCAAAAAATCCTCTTTCTTTAACTCAGAAAAATACTCCCTGAAGACATACTGCTACTCTGGAGGAGTCTCTGAAGTTTTTTCACATCCTAATATTTATTTTTATGGCTTGCAGCCACATCACCTTGGGCTGTGATCTTATCATACCTCACAAATAAAACAGGATAAGGTCAGTTGTGGAATGAATGATCTCCAGAACCACTCCAGGACTACTAGACCTAGGTGCTGATCACTCATTATATGCTTTCTTCTCCCTGTCAACCAATTCCAAAACTTATGTGCCATTGTGGGATCTAGAAGAGGGTCTTTCAATATAGGGAGAGTAGAGATCAACCAGCCAAAGCAATTTTACTCCTGCGGCTTTGCTTCAAAAGGTGGGCAAGATGCATTTCCCAGGAAGTGACTGGAGCATGTTCCAGCAAAATTATCATCAAGTTTGAATGGTCAAAATTATGTGAAAACATTGCATTTGAGAAGAAGATATGATGACAAAAAATGGACAGTTGCCATCTTGGTTCATACCAGACTGTTGGAAGTGGCATCCAGGGCTACTTCAGGTTCTGGTGATTTGTGTCTACAGAAGCAGTTTCGTTGTTTGGGTTGTTTGTTTTGTTTTGTTTTGTTTTGTTTTGTTTTCATAAGAAATTGGAAGAGGAATGAGATTTGGGTTCCAATTCTGTGTGTGACTTTGGACATACCTCATCCCTTTCTGAAGCTCATTTTCTCCCATGAAGAGAAAAGATACTGGTATTTCTTGCATTTGTCATATTCAATCTTACTCTAAGGTCTGTAGTTTAGGGTGAGACAGTACACCACCTTGCTCTGTGGGGCTGTCTTCACATCTGGGATCTGTTGGTACTCCTATAACCCCTGGAATAACACTAGTTCTCATTAAGCACTTGTGTTAAAAAATTGCGCTTTATGATAGCCAAAGAAATCCCTTTTCAGATTAAAATGAAATCCAATTGCCTTCACCTATGGACCATGATATTTGCAGTAGGAACATTAAGGGCAGAGAAATGTAAAACAGCTACCTTGAAAGTTTGCAGTTTGAAGGCTTGAAGCTGCATTTGTCCCCTCCCCTCCCCTTATGCACTGTTTCAGATCCATTGCTTATTGAATGATAGACTTATTGATGAATTATACAGCAGTGATCCAGCCCAGGGAGGTCAGTAGGGTGCAATTACTAGCAGAACAGGCTTGGGTGTGCTTCTGAACTACTCCTCCCTGCACAGCTCTTTCAGTATGCATATCACATCTCCCTGCTTGTAGCAGGCTGATGAGTGTGTGCAGTTAGTGCAGGCACACACATACTTCTGCGCTTTCCCTGAAAGTGGAGCATTAGCAACTGCAGTCAAAAAGCACCCTCGTTTCTTCAGCTCTGATCCTAGCAGCAACTGTCTAATTCTGTCTGGAGGAACTAGGAGACAGCACTGGAGGCAAGTTTAAAAAGGACCTAGTGACACCCTGCTGTCACATCTGGTTTCACGAATCGACTTATTAGTAGTCCATTTACAATTACTTTCCTAGTCCCATCAGTAGTGTACATTCTTGAGAACTGGCTGGCTGGGAAGGAAGGAGCACATTGCAGAAGGTATGTTGCAGTCTTCTTTACCTTACATCTTGTGCTGACTGTTTCTGTCTGTGCATCTCACTTGCAGACATTCCTGGTCTATGCAGTTTTCCACTGAGAGCTGCTGGAGCAGGGCTTTAGCAAATCACAGCAATAGAAATAAATGGACAGGTACCTCTCTCTCTCTTTTCTTTTTCTTTTCCTTTTTTTTTTTTTTTTTTTTTAACCCTCATTCAGTTAACAATGCAGATTGTTTGTTAAAGGGTAAAATTATGTGCCTGGATTAAACTTTCAAGGAAAATGACAACTCTGACTGCATTTGCTATCGGGCAAATAGACTGCTGTTGTTTCTATCAGGGCAAAATTTCCATTCATCCTCTGTTTAACTGTGGACATGGAACACTGCTTTCAAATGGGTGTGTTTATTAAATATGGTTTGTGCATGCACTGCTAGCTGAAATTTGCATACATGTATTAAAATCTAAAAAAAAAAAGACTCATTAACTTTCAAAATGCTCTGGACTGCAGCACACTTCTTTAGGAAAGAGAGTGAGCCAAGCTTTTCATTTCACTTAGGTTCTTTTACTGGCATGTATTCATCTGGTTAAAAAGTCTTTGCCAAATCTGAGAAGTTTACTTTTATTGCATTTCCATAAATGTAACAGCTGTGAAGAGAATGAATATTTATAGTGTTTGGATTTGTGCTCTGAAGATTTTTATAATTCTGACTTTTAAAGGAGATGGCATCTTAGGTTAAAGGAGTCTTCAGGTTGAGGTATTGTGATCAGTAATGTATAAGTGTTTCCTCCAATAAACATAACACAGAGGAACATGTACTGCAGTAAATAGCTGACTGTACCTCTTACGTGCTCTCAGCCAACTTGATCTGTTGCTTATACTTGTGGATTCTTTTGCTAACAGGTCATCAGCAATGAAAATGAAATACAGTTCAGATACTGCTCTCTCATGAGATGTTATTTCCCTAATGCTGTACAGTTTCTTCTGAGCTTGTCTAAGATATTGCTAATGTTATAATGTTTAAATTTTGCTTTGGTACCTCCTGCATTTGCACTGACTGAAAACTTATTTTGGGATGTTGCTAAGGACAGAGAAGCCCACTGCAAGCTCAGTGTACTTTAAGGATGGAAAGTGATTTGACTAATCTTGCCCTAGGAAAATTCCACTGTTTGTAATTTATCACAATTGTGCAAGCAGCAGAGAGTCCTTCCCTGCAGGTAGAAGTAGAATGGTCTTGAAAATACAGAGACAGTGTGTGTGCATGCTCATCTGTGTCTAGAGATAATTCATCTAAAAAGCTTAAATAATCCTAGCTGCCTGCAGATCTCAATGGCTTCTGAGTTACTAAAAATTATCTTAATAACGGGTCATATTGCAGATCTTCATAACTATGTAGCAGAATAAAACATCCAGACAGGAATTCTGCAGTAGAAAAACACTTCAGAGACCCTCTTGAGGCTGTTTGTGATTATTTCTTTTAAAATCCTCCTAGTTTCTGGGAAGTGCTGGGAGCTGCAGAGTACCTGCCTCTCAAAACTGTGAAAAGTGAAGCTGTCTGTTCATGCTCAAAGTGAATTTGAGATTCCTAATGTTCAGGGGCACCTCTTAGACAGTCCGTCCTCACTCTGGCTGGACCCTGGTGCCCACTGATATCATGGTCAGCCTGGCTGGCGACCTGTTCATCCCAGCTGCTCCAGCCTTCAGCCTGCGGTGGACTGTCACTTAATGTCTTCTCCTCAAGGAAAGGGGAAAAACTGTTTGTCCTTTCAATCTTTCTTATTTTTTTAATGACACCTGAATCAGCCTAGTTCTTCGGAGGAAACTTTTTTGTTTGTTTGCTTGTTTTTCCTCCCTTTTAGTCATAACATGTTGTGGCTTGAGATATACAGGGACTTCAGGAATAAAATATGTTTAAATGCACGTAAGTAAAAAACAATTTGATGGGTCAGATTCTGTTCCCAGGGGAAGAAATCAGACTAGCCTTCTGGAATCAGCAGGAAGTTGTTTACATGAACGGAATTTGTTTACAAGGGTACAAAGTGGAGTAAAATCTCACTTTCCCTTGGTGCTGTTTGAATTTCTGTGACCCAAGGACCTGGCTCTGTTCCTTTAAAGCTTGGTTTTATTCCAGGAAAAGTAGCCAAAATTAAGAATTTGTCTTTTCACTCACTAGGAACGAAAACCTGCCTGTGTATGGTGATAACTGCAGGTGTCTGAGAGCAAACATCTTTTATCTTTCCACTCACCAAAGCCTAACAGAAAGGGAAAAACAAAACAAAACAAAACAAACAAACAAATAAAAAACCCCAAAACCAAAACTAAGAGAAAAGCCACCCTCTCAAACCTCTCTGTTTGATTCCTTTTAAGACATATAAGGTCTTCCCTTCTGCTTTAATGTGTGTCAGGCTCCTTGCTGACCTCCACCACGACACTGGAGGAGGTGAGAAGTAATTCATTTTGCCCTCTTGGCCACCTTACCTGTGTGCCTCTTCAAAGCAGATTTGTCGATCATATAAAATGCAATTGCTGATGCGTTTCTCTTCTGCTGTGCTCGTCAGGGCTGGCATCCGGAGCCTCAGACGCATGGTGTGAAGTTCCAGTCTCTCAGCACTGTGCTTACCAAGTCAATCGGCCCTCTAGTGTTTTGAGGTATTTTATGCAAAGACGTTCTTTTAGTTGCTGTTTGTCTTTACTAGAGGTAAAGAGGGGGATTTGAAACAGCTCACAAAAGCTTAGTGGAGTTATCTGAATGTGGAGTGACAGGCAAAGGAGACACAACATCCACCCTTCCACCTGGAAAAAGCGAGCACTTGCTTTTGTGTATTTCTGGAGTGCTCACACTGCTCCATGAGTGTGAATCTGTCAGAGGCCACTGGCATACAAACAGCTGCAGAGTTGTTGTAGAAGCCAGTTACCTGTTCACACACTGGAACAGGGATTTCTGGAAGCATCTTAAATCACATTGCAACACTGGAGTATTGCACAGGTTTTTCAGCTCTTTCATAAGCAATAGCTGAAAATGAAGAGGAAGGGAAGAAAATGCTACAAAGCTTTGATGTTGTAGCAAAGCAGGATCCAGATGGCAAGCCTTTTTACAGCAATACGCTGGATTAACTTTAAGACTCCCTTGGCTACTACTCTCCTGTTTAATTTGTCTTTCCTTAACGATATTTCCATGTGACGCTTTTTGCAAGGTAATGCCATAAAAATGTGTGGTTTCAGGCATAGTCTGCTATCAGAAGAACTTTCCTTCATCTCTGTTAATGCCTCCAGAGATAGTTGATTGATTGCATGATCATAAGCATCATTCTGAACTCTTAAGTGGAACAGAGACTGTTTCATGTGCATTCACAGTACTATGCAAATCATGAAACCAAGCTGATTTACATACAAAGGAAGAGAATTAACTTGTTGGAAGGAGAACAGGTTTTGACTTCTGGGCTATATAACTAGTCAGAAATATTTTTTATGTAGCTGCAATAATGACTGAAATTCTCTATAAAATTTCAGATTGGTGATATCTATGTGTTAATCTTTTTTTTTTTTTTTTTTTTTGAGGCTAGATGTCAGGTAATTGTATTCTTCTCTATAACTTACAGATCCCATCCTGTCTTCTTGTAGGCTGCCATTGGTGCTTAAATTTGTTCTTTGGTCCCTGTGCAGCCACAAGAACCATCACTGTCCTCATTTCTTCAAAAAAGTGGTCTGTGAGACACCCAGTGGTGACAGTGAGCATCTGTGAGCTAGCCAGTGGGACCTCCTAGGTGCCTTTCTGCAAACCAATGGGATAAATAAAATTGCCGTGCCATGAGCTTAATAATTTATCAGGAACCTTCACCTCATGTCTACCTTAGAGCAAAAGTGCTGCCATCCATCTGCAACGAGTGCCAATCTGTACTCAACTTTGTGAAACTAAGGCATGGAGACTCATATTCATGGAGAAACACATCGGCTTGCATAATGCAAGGAAACGCTTCAGCAACTGCCAGCAATATTAAGTTCATATCGCATCCATAGTCTAGCCACAAAACTGTCCTTTTGCAAGTAAAGGTCTACTTCTTTCCCAGCCAAGGTCTTGTCAGAAAATCAACCTCAAACAACATGATGCTTAAGACTTCCTCCCCTTATTCTCTAATTTTGCTACTCCCTGACAGGAATTGAATGCCAATTGTTTGAAAGGAAATATTATTTAAGTAAAGTATCTCCAAATCTTCACAGGATCACAGAACAGCTTAGGTGGAACGGACCTTAGAGATCATGTACTCCAATTTCTGTGCCATGGACAGGGACACTTCTCAACTAGATCAGGTTGCTCAAGGCTTCATGCAGCCTGGCTTTGAACATCCCCAGGAAGGGGGCATTCACAACCACACTGGGCAATGTATTCCAGAGTCTCACCACCCTTGTATTGAAGAACTTCTTCCTAAAATCAAATATAAACCTACTCTCCTTCAGCTTAAAACCATTCCCCCAGTCTTGTGTCTAGACACCCTTGTGAAAAGTTCCTCCTCAGATTTCCTGTAGGCTTCCTTCAGGTATTGGAAAGCAGATATGTATATATGCATGTATGTATGTATGTATGTATGTTTGTATGTATGTATGTATGTATCTATCTATCAGGTCCCCATGGAGTCTTCTCTTTTTCATCATTTTGGCCAAGATTATATAACTTTGTAAGTGGCTTTATAACCTGCACACATACAGGAATAAACAAGTCCCACTCCTCTTCTTCATCTCACATGATGCGTATAACAAAAATCTGCTCAAATGAGAATTAAAAAAAAAACAACAAATTTAAGTCCCAGACTGTGACAGTTCGTCTTCCATCCAGCACTAAATTCATTATACATCCTCTGGAAGTTCTTTTGGGCTACCTTTATGATAGCATAACTTATCAACAGAATCCAATCACGGGATTCAGCTCCAAGTTAATCCTAAAAGTAAACGTCTGCCTAGTCAGTTAAATAGTTTTCTAGATTTGACTGACTGTATTAACCAGATCATCACTGGCTAGAATGGAAGTCTGGTCTTCTAGTACAAGGTAGATATGGGGATATAATATGGGTAGATATAATGCAGTACCTACAGGAGACGTGGATTTTTCTGCATCAGAAAATTGAGGACACAGAGAGCATCCTTCAGCATCTTAGATGACACTGATTTCTACTTGAAGCAACATAAATGAGCCCTAATGGTTGATTGCATAAAAATGGAGGGAGTAGCTGCTGTCACCAGCTGCTCCTCACAAATATTGAACTCTGTTAGGTGTGAAGGCCAGCTTAGGCTGAATACATCTTCCATTGCACCATGTTAGAGAGGTTATTAGTCTCCACCGACTTCAAAGTAATCATAGTGCTTACTTTAGATGGCATAGATGCTTAACATTCAGGTATATCTAAATTTAGTATCCATATTTGGACTATGAGAGGAGGTGCTGCAAAAGCTGCCTGCCTTTTGAACCCAAATATTTATGGATATATGCCTGAAGTGAGAGAAAGGGTAAAGAGTCTCTGCTTGGATAGACTCCAAGGGCTTGTACAGGTGACAAAGTATTTAAGGCATCACAAGCTGTTTTAATAAAGGTCATTTAAAATTATACCTTGACAGAAATGAAGAAATTCAGAACTATGTCCTAGGGATACCCTAAGGAATGGGAGTTCTTAAATGACCAATTTATCTTTTTTTTTTCTGACCTGTTGGAACTTCTACTGTTTACTAGTTCTCATACCTAGGAAGGATAATTGGATATCACCCATTATTAAACCTTTGAAAAAACCCATAAAACATAAAACAAGACAAAACAAAAAAAGAAACAAAACTCACACACACCACCAAAAAAACCCTAAAAGTATAAATTCCCTGTTTATTAAACAACAAGAACCTCCATATGTCATAATAATGTGAAATTCCATCTCCCATCACCTGATAATTCAACAGTAGGATAGTGAGTACTTTCCTCTTTATCTTCTGTGCTCTGGACTATCAAGCAATGCAAACCAATAATTAACTGTAGTGGATACAGCTGGGGGGAGAAGAAGGAATAATTAATAGCAGTGAAATACTGGGGTTTTGCTGTTTTGCTTTAAAGTTACTAAGAGGAGCTATGGCAGTGTGAATAATGCATGAGTTGATTTCCTTTCAGGAAGGCTACCAGCAAACATTTCTACCAGTTGGAGACTTGGACTTGGCAAAAGACTGGTATTTACATTGTTTTGGTGATAGAGAAAGCATTTAGGGAACAATTATGTGATTCTCTCATGTTCTAAGACACTGGAGAAATGTCAGTATCCAATTAAATAAAAGAAATTAAATAAATAATGAAAAAATGTACAATTAATCTGGTTTCAAATGCACTGCTAAGTTATCACATAAATTTAAAAGACCTAGGATAAAGTGTTGCTCAATTTTATTTTGCAGGCTGAGTGCTGCTATGATTTCTCTCCAACTAGACGATGAAAAATAATTTCTAAATGCTTTTCAATAAATACTTTAACTAACAATTTCTAAGTAAGGTTGTAATGTTGACTATTTTTCTCATTAATAAAACCCAAATTCTGCTGTCTGTGAAAGGTGATGGAAGACATAGCTGGGCATATGGAAGATGAATAAAGAAAGCTCTGTTTCATTTTACTAGATTTTTCTAAACACAATCTGTTATCTCAGAAAGCCATCAAGTTCTCACAAGTTGAGTAACATAAATCATGGCAGAATAGGCAGCATCTTATTTCATTCAATGAGCTCAATATGCTTATCTACCTTGTGCTCCCACATCCCAGGCTCCTAAAATGCTTCAGTCAACGTTCCTTCTGAATTGTGATACGTCATATTAATCAGCTCCTACAGTGTCCCAAAAATGTATGCAAATTAGACTTTTGATAAACCGGAATATTTTGACAGGATTTTTGCATAAATCACACATGCAGGCACGCACACACACACACAACCTGTTTAGAGAGGAGGATATTTTTGGACCTCATTTGTTTTGGAAGTAGATTGTGGCCAGCATGCTGATGCTTGATTGTGAGCAGTAACACATATGTGGCAGTATGCCAGGCCCCATAGCAAGGAGCAACTCAAGTTTAAGTCTATTCTTGGTAAGAAAAAAACTGTACCAAGGAGAAAGAAATGTAACAGTTTCCTTTTCCTTTGTTCTCCTTTCCCTTCATTCCCTTTTCTGGTACCCTGCTGGTTCTCTGGGTTGTTTGGTATCAGTAACAATGTGAGTATTTTTAGGGCTATCAAAGGAGAACACTGTCATATTATGGTAGGTTAATGTTTTTATTTAATCTTTTCTTCCAGCAGAAACAAAACTCAAAAATCAAAAGAATTTATTTGAATTTAAATTAATGTAAGTCAAATTTAAGTCAATTCGCTCATTTTCACATTGCTTGTCAACCAACCCGTTCCAAGGAATATAGGAAAAGCTGTTGTTGAGGCTTGTTAGGATGAGTTTTCTAACTACTAGCACTGCCTGGGTGCAAATCTTTCTATTTTTGCTCTCCTCTGACCTGCTTTACAGTCTTATGTCTTCCACCTTGTCCTTCAGGTCTGTATTCAGACTGCTTACATGTCTGAATATGTTTGACTCCTCTGTCCTTCTTGCTGAATTGCATGAGGCTGAGAGATCAAAACAAATATGATGTAGGCAGGGCTCTCTGTCTCCTTCAGGCATAAAAAACAGTGTAGCTTTTAGTCTGCAGCTCTGTAGGTAAGGAACACAGTTGCTATGCATACAATTGAGGCCCAGGTTGACATGACCTGATGTGCATCTATGAAGGCACTCCACCTTCTACATCTCAGGAGGCAAAACTGCGTAGGAGGAAAAGCTTTCTATGACTGTTTTTGCATACTTTAAGTCCTTTCTGACATATCTCACTATGAAGCTGCCCACCCCTGAAAGCACATCAGACCTCACTAATGAAGTATCAGAACATGTCTGTTTACCTTTTCTAGTAATCATAGAAAAACAGAATTGTTTCAATTGGAAAAGACTTTTAAGATCATCAAGTTCAATCATCAACCTAAATTTAGATCTAATTGCACTAGCTTGCTCTTTTCTAGTAGCCACTGGGCTTTCATGAGGTCGATGTGAGCTATCTATATAGCATCATATGCACACCTGGAGACTAAAAAGCTGCTCAGATATGTTATGTTTTATGCATACTGTATCTGCAATATCAATCCACTCTTTATGTTATATGGTATGCATCAATTAAAAAAATCAGATACTGAAAAAAAGTGTATTCATAATGATTTCCACATGAAGGGATATACACACAGCACGCAGACAAGCAAAAATGTGATCTTATATTCCATTCATGATTTCCAAAACACACATAGCCCACAGGGAGAAGTCAGAAAAAGGGAGTGAATTATCAGTTGTGGACAAATCCTACAAAGTGTTTTAAGTATCAGGTTAAAACACCTTAGAGACAGGCAGGTTGACTGTTGCTATTTAAAAGAGGTAGCACACCTTTTAAGTATGTGCAATTTTATGACTAAATATAAACAGAAGAATCCTTCAACAATCACAAATACAGCTGTAGAGCCAAATTCTTCTAATGATGCAACAGCAATATATATATAGACACATATATATTCTAATTCACAGTTTGAAGTTCTTAATTCTTAACACCTAAGTCTTAGCTTCCTGCCAATTTATAATTTTTCCTGTTGTCAATTGCTTTCTAAAATAAGACTGAATTAGTTGGAATTAAGTTTTAACTTCTAAAAATTGGAAACAGGTGCTGTGTCTACACCTGCTGCAATATTCTTTTCTTTGTGTCTTGTATTCCAGCTTTCTGGAACAAGTTCTCATTTGCTGTTAATTTTGCACTGTCTCGTGGTGGAAGCTTGGAAATGGGGAGAAATCTGAAAAATATTAGGACTGTGAGAGAGCTTGAGGTGTTCAAAAAGAGGGAATCTCTGCAAATGGAGTAAAAATAGAATAGTATCACTGGTGAAAGCTTTAATAGCAGCCATGCCATCATTGGCTTAAATGTGTGTGGGTTTTAGGTGCTTTTAATGGCAATAATTAGGTAATCAATATTGTTTCAGAAAGGAAAAATATCCTGCTAAACAACAGAATAACATTGATTAGTTAAGCTAGTACCATTTTAAGGAACATTAAGTAATCAAGACTGTTTTCATGATGGCATCCCAAAGAGAGAGAAAATCAGGCATTGGATGACGCTGGGACTGCATTTGCACTGTTGCTGAGGAAATAACAGGTGTTGCATTTTCTGTGCAGCCAGCGTAGTGTGTCTGAGGGAGGCATCGGGCTCCTGTCTGTTCATTTCAATCAGCTTTCATCTTATCCCAGTTATAAACTAGATATTTTCTGACAATATACATTCTACTCCACTATTTTCATTGCCCTTACTTCATACATACTTTTGGATATCTAAAATAATTGACAAATACATAGAATTCCCACTTCGATATTTAAAGAGAGGGTACATTGCCGGAGGTGCCACTCCCACTAGCTCTGTTTTAAATCAGAGGAAAGTGCATAGAGCAGTGGGAGATTTTGCAATGAAACCCTGTCTTCATGTGGCTGGAAGAAGAACAGGGTCCACAAGTGTTGGATGTTAAGTTCCTGTGGAATCTACTCATGCACCTTGGCCATTTTTATTTATGGACCCAAATTGATCCAGAGGTACCTAAAGTTTCATATATTTGAGCAACTGCAGTTGCAGCTACAGCTTTTCAAACACTGGAAAGCAAGCAATATATAGACAACCACATTCAATTGTTCTGATCAGGATTCTCATCAGAGAGACATTTCTCAGAGGTATGATGCTGAGCCCTTCTCTGTATGTTATTGCAGGAAATGACACTGCAGCATTGGCTTGCTAAATCTGGGAGTGGCGCAAGGTGCAAAACTTTGTTTGACCTACACTTGATTTTACACAAGTGGAAGAGAGTGAGCTTTTGGAGTATATTTGGTTAAGGAGTATAAAAATCCATGAGAACTGATCCTGGGCATTAAAAAATAACAATAATGCTCAGAAGTAGCTAAAAAGTGTGTATAAAGAACTGGGGGTTGTTGAGAACTCTCCAAGCTACTTGGAGCCAAGTGGGAATGCCATTAAGCATATTTCTAAGCATAAGAATTGTCAACATCCCTTCTCCCAAGAGTTAATTGATCAGACACTTCCTGTTTCATGATATATGAGCATGTACTTAAAACATTCACTCCTGAAGGCAAGTCATTACATATGAATCACAAGTTTCAGTGGGGAAAAACGCTCACAGCCTTCCGAGCACTGAGGCAAAGCTTAAAAATAGAACCTTTCTATATGATGAAAACTTAAAATTAGAAACTAAAATTGCAGTTTCAAAATCTTCGTCCTCAAACACAACACCCAAGCAAATAAAAAAAAAAGTTTCATTCAGAATTAATCTTGTTATAATCAGGGTAAAATAAATATTTAGTTTTAAATATTTTAAATATTCAGGTTTAACCTTACTGTAATTAGAGTAGAATTGTTGGACAGGTGAGAATTAGTTTTGAGGGTATCAGAAAAGTTGTTGCCCCTGGTGTTTCTTAGGGGTACATATTGGGACCAGTGACATTCAATGTCTTCATTAATGACACAGACAGAGAGACTGAGTGTACCCTCAGGAAGTTTGCAGATGATACCAAGCTGATTGTTGCAATTGACATGACTGAGGGATGGGATGCCATCCAGAGGGACCTAGACAAGCTGGAGAAGTGGGCTCAGATGAAATTAATGAGATTCAATAAGGTGAAGTGCAAGCTCCTGCACCTAGGTCAGGGTAATCCTTGGTGCCAGTACAGGCTGGGAGATGATGAGATCAAGAGCAGCCTTGCAGAAAAGGACTTATGGATGCTGGTGGGTAAGAAGCTGGAGAAGAGTCAGTAATGTGCACTTGCAACTCACTCTGTTATGCTCTGGTGAGATCGCATCTGGAGCATCGTGTCAAGCTTTGGAGTCCTCAACACAAGAGAGAGATGGACCTGCTGAAGCACGTGCAGAGGAGGGCCACAAAGACAATCAGAGGGCTGGAGCACCTCTCTTACAATGAAGGGCTGAGAGAGTTGGGGTTGTTCAGCCTGGAGAAGAGAAGACTCTGGAGATCTTGTAGATGAATTTCAATGTCTGAAGGGGACCTGCAAGAAAGCTGGAGAGGGATTGTTTATAAGGGCATGTAGAAATAAGACAAGGGACAGTCGTTTTAAACTAGAGAAGGGTAGATTTAGGCTGGACTTTAGAAGGAAGTTCTCTGCTATGAGGGTGGTGGAACACTAGCGCAGGTTGCCCATGGAGGCCCCAGTCCTGAGCTCTGAGCAGCCTGATTTAGCTGGAGATGTCCATGCTCCCTGCTCACCTGATGCATTCTATGATTCGATGAAAGCTGAGTTTGAAAGCCATTTTGAACAGAGAGAAACAGACTGCACTTTCACAGCAGCCAAATTTAGTGAAGAGGGACTTTGGATTTGCTTTTATTTGCATAATGCCATGAAATTAAATATAACATCATCCCATTCTTATCTGGGAGAGGAATAAAAGGGAGAAGCTCTCTCTCCATGTGTAGAAAGATGGAGGAGAAGCAGTCTTTGTCTCAATTTCCAAACTATGATGTAGGCTATTTTCATGATGGATTTGTGTTCTACTCTTTGCCAAACCTGCTGAAATAATTAAGTGAGAGGCCATCTTCCTACCTGGTATCTTCTAAGTCAACTGGTGTTTTGTGTGGGCTGGTGGTGTGTATAATTTCAGATTCACAAAAGTGGTAAGAGTAGTAACTGCCTACAGGATATTGATGGTTCAAGTGAATGTATCTCACTGGTAAGACAACACAGAAAATGCTTTGGCATGCACCTCTTACACTTTTTCCTGATAATATTTTATTCAAAAACATGTTTTTGGTTTTAGTACCCTAAAAGGTTTGATTTGAAAGCTGTCCATGAGAGTCCTTCGGAAAGGTGCTATATTTGTCTTCATTCTTTTGTAGATCAGGAAACTGGAATTAACTGGAAATGGCTTTCTAATCTGCAGTTTTACACTGCTAGATTCATTTGGAAGAAGACTGAAAGCAAAATATTAACCAACACAGACTTTTTCCTTTACACAAGATGTCCTACACATTTACTTTATCCTGAGCCACCATCAGAAGACAGCTTTTATTATCCAAATAGAAATGATCTATACTTTCTGACATAGTCTGTCTGGTAGACTTGACAATGTTAAATATTCTGGTAAATTACACAAAGTTGTAAAATTCAAATAAATGTCTTTTTTTTTTTTTATTTTTACATAACTTTTTGCATGGCCAGGTAGGCCAAATTGTATCACTCTCTATGTTATAACACATTTTACATTCTCAGAGTCACCGAGTTGTGGGAGTAACAATGCTCCTTATAAGTACTTCATTTTTATTGTACCCATAAGTTCTTCAACAACCATAAGGGCAACAGATAGGAAAAGATGTCCTTGTTTAGACAGGCAAATGTAGTTGGATAACTTAATGTATTCACGACAAGACAAAGTGCTTGCACACAGAAAAGCATAATAAGGATAACATAGGGATCTATGTCAAAAATTAATCTGGCAAAGTATGGAAAGGGGCAGTTCCAGGAGTCTCTGTGGACCCTGAATTCTACAAATTGCTATAATGCAGTGCACAAATTAATACCCCTGAAAGTTATGTTGCTATGAGTCTTTCAATTTCCAGGTATAGGGTGTTGTTAACAGCAACAGTCTCCATGCCAGCAATATTTTGTATTGAAACTTCAATTGTTAACAATTTTACTGACAATGCACATCCATCATTTATGGCAATATATTTCTTGTTAAAATCTTTTATTTTACTTTTGCTGTTGAATGTATCTGTTTTCCAAGTGACCTTCTAAAGATATTTACCTTCTAGACTGAAGATCTATTGTCAAAGTTCCATTTCTCTTATAGGTGCAGAAGCATGTGATCAAGTCTTCTTCCTGTGGTCTGTATGATAAGCTAACTGGGTGATCTCATCCTTTTTTTTTTTTTTTTTCCTCACTGTTTTGCATATTTTCCAGTCCATCAGTCATTCAGTGGTTCTTTTCTGAGTCCTTTTCAACAGTGTTAATGTCCTTCTGAACACATGGAGACCAGAACTGTGGTTGGAATTACAGCAGGAGTTATAGATCTGGCAAAAATTATCCTCCAGAATATTTCCATGTTTGAAAATCCCAGGGTCCTATTAACCCTTTTGGTTACAAAGCTGTAGTGGGAAGTTACTCTCAATTTATTACCCTTTGTCATCCTAAGGCCATTACAGAATCACAGCTTTCAAGACAGAATCTGCCAGTGCATTACCATGGCTTGTATTCGTGCCATTGATTTGTGGTTTTAGACTTGAAACACATATAGTTTGCTTACAAGCTATAGGGATGACCTTTCCTCCTTCTTGATTTATGGCTCCCTAGGCATTTGGCCATCAACAAAATCAGTGCTTTTGGTACCTGTGGTTTTATTGTGCATTTATCCATTCTCAAGCCATTGATAAAAAGATTAAGATAGAGCCAGAAAGAACTAAAATATCACAGTATCACAGTATATCAGTAGTTGGAAGGGACCTCAAGAGATCATCAGGTCCAACCCCTCTGCCAAAGCAGGATCACCTAGGATAGTCCGCACAGGAACGCATCCAGGTGGGTTTTGAAAGTCTCAAGTGAAGGAGACTCCACAACCCCCCCTAGGGAGTGTGTTCACACCCACCCCTCACATGTTTATAGACATATAGCATCTCAATAGTTGAAATGCAACTGGTTGACAATGATTCTGATTGTATTCCAAATCTCGTTTTTATAATTCATTTGATATGTGAATATTCAGTGGTTCAAGCCTGATCACTGAAGTCTCAATTCACATGTATTAGAGAAATTTAATGCAGCAACTTTTCTTTTCTTTTCTTTTTTTTTTTTGTTGCACAAAGTTGTAAACATAACAAGATGTTAAAAATATCCTTTAATTTACTTCAAATGTAGAATAGGATCAGTAGTACTGCACTCTTTTAATTCTAATTGACTTTTATATTAGTCATTCAGTGATTTTATATGTTTTATCTGCAGATCTGTATCTTTCCATATGAAAAAAAATAAAAAAGTTTCTTACAAATTTTCAAACCTTGATTTTATCCTGGAACATCTCCACATCTCCAGAATATGTTAGAAAGCTGGCACTTGTGATCCTGAGAAGTTTTTGACCATATGCTTTAATTTTTTTAAATTATTATTATTTGGATTTACTTCTCTTAAATTCCTCTGTTTTAGTAATTGTTGCTAAGTATTACTATTAGTTACAGTTGGAACCAACAGTGTTTCTTTTGCTTTTTTTTTAATGGCTACCTTATTAACTCTCCTTTTCAATACAGAAGTATTTACTGAAAAATATCTCTCCTTCTTTATTGTTAGCAATTAGTTTATGTTATCCATCTAGTAATCTGCCAATACAGTTGGTCATATAGCACAGTCTAAAAGGAACTTGTGTTTTAAACTTGGAATGAAGTATGTCTATTTCTTGACAGCCAACATTGTAGCTCTTGTGGTAGGAGTAGCTACAACAGAAGAAAAGATTGTCTTTTTGGTTTTAACTTTCAAGCAACATGATTCTTCTTATTCAGTAATGTATAGTGCTGATTTCCCCATTGTCTAGCTATAAATTCCACAATAATTGGGAAGTGCTACTACTCTGTCACTAATTAGTTTGCAAAAATAAGGGATTTTTTTCTTTTTAAGAAAATGTTGTTAGTCATTAAGTTGTTATTCCTATTATTGCTTGAAAAAAAAAAAAAAAGATATAATGTTTTCTGATGAGACAGAACTGGAAATTGGAGTCTACATTCCCTTACTGATTCTGCCAGTTATTTGATACTGATGTCAAATTCTTTTTTATGTAGTACCAAACAGAATTATTATAATGTTTAATTGTCAGAAAATAATTTCAAATTCAGCATGAATATTTGAAGGTAAGAAATTGTTAAAGAAATCAATATTTTCACACATGCTAATAAGCATGAGAAAGCAGAAAACAGAATGAAATCAGAAACAGGGATCCATGAACTCTCTTACAAATTAGCTGAATCTGATTGTATGTGTTAGACTGCTGCTCGTTGTATAGGTTAGACTGCTGTAGACTCTGTAGCCATTTATGTTCACAGTATCAGAGTACCACAGTATCACAGTACATTAGATGTTGGAAGGGACCTCAAGAGATCGAGTCCAACCCCCCTGCCAAAGCAGGATCACCTAAGGTAGTCTGCACAGGAATGCATCCAAGTGGGTTTTGAAGTCTCCAGAGAAGGAGACTCCACAACCTCTCTGGGCAGCTTGTTCAGACCCCACCTGGAGTACTGTGTCCAGTTCTGGAGCCCCTATTACCAGAGGGATATGGATATGCTGGAACGTGTCCAGAGAAGGGCCACCAGGATGACCAGAGGGCTGGAGCACCTCTCCTGTGAGGACAGACTGAAAGAGTTGGGGCTGTTCAGTCTGGAGAAGAGAAGGCTCTGAGGTGACCTTATTGTGGCCTTCCAGTCTCTGAAGAGGGCTACAAGAAAGCTGGGGAGGGACTTTTTAAGCTATCAGGTAGTGATAGGACTAGGGGCAATGGAATAAAGCTGGAAGTGGGGAGATTCAGGCTGGAAGTGAGGAAGAAGTTCTTCCCCATGAGAGTGGTGAGAGCCTGGAATGGGTTGTCCAGGGAAGTGGTTGAGGCCCCATCCCTGGAGGTGTTTGCAGCCAGGCTGGATGAGGCTCTGGTCAGCCTAATGTAGTGTGAGGTGTCCCTGCCCATGGCAGGGGGGTTGGAACTGATGATCCTTGTGGTCCCTTCCAACCCTGACTGATTCTATGATTCAATGATTATATGATTCTCATGTTTTAAATTACAACTGAAAGAATCTGTGGAAGAATTCAACCTAAAAAAAAAAAATGTTAAAGATGCAAAATCACAGGATACTTCCAAAATGGTTTGTGAGTAAGTGGATAGCAGTTGGATGCCCATCTAACTTAAATTACATAGTCAATACTTGTTCAAGAGATGGTAGATGCCTAATGACACATGCTGAATTTAGGGCACTAATCTTGTAACATACAATGTTACTGAACAAGGTATTTCAAATGATAGCCTGCGTATCTATTTCAAGAACAGTTACTGCATGCATCTTCTGTTTCATTTGAATTCCCCTGTCTCATACACTGCTAAAGCACATTGTATTAACAGGCTACAAGGATTTGTTACACAACAAATGCGAGATCACAAATTTTGTTGGAGAGCAACCTGTAATTTTCATTTTAACGCTAGGTTAAAAGGGTTAAAATATTGTTTTGAATGCCCTTTGACAATGCTTGATACTTACCCAAATAACACTTGTTCAGCTACTCAGTTGAATCTTTTAATTTCACTCCCTCTGTTAGACTAGAATCATTCTTCTGTAAACAGAAACTGAACTGGAAGAAGTTAGTAACAATTTAATTCTTGAAGATGAGGAAATAAAAATTCTGCTCAGAAGTGACCTTAGCTAAGTAGAAGAATGTAGAACATCAATTTAGTATCAAATATATAAGCCAGTACTTTGTAAAAATAATTGAGGAAATATTACTGGCCCTTATGTAATTCTTCACATTTCAAAGATACGGTGTTTTGAGAAGGACCTGCCCCAATGCTAAAGAGTTTCCTACCTCGTATCAAATATGATTAATCTCTCTAATGACTGTTTAGAAAGCTCAGACATGAATGTTTCACGCTTTTGCAACCCTTCAGGGAGATGCATTTCAATCTCTTCTGTGCTTGTTGGAGGGAAGCAGGAAAACAGGATATGCTTTGCTGAACTCCATTAATTTGATTCACATTTTGTTTGTGGTGTTCACCTTAAACTCATATTGAATGCCTCTCCTTAGACTAGAATTGTCATTTGGAAATATTCTTGATAAAACTTTTCAAGAAAGTGTCTAGTGACCCAGATATTGTAGAAAAATAAATAATGCATTCTAACAAATTAATGGTTAGTCTCTTACTTGCACATAGAATCACAGAATCAGTCAGGGTTGGAAGGGACCACAAGGATCATCTAGTTCCAACCCCCCTGCCATGGACAGGGACACCTCACACTAGATCAGGCTGGCCAGAGCCTTATCCAGCCTGGCCTTAAACACCTCCAGGGACAGGGCCTCAACCATCTCCCTGGACAACCCATTCCAGGCTCTCACCACTCTCATGGTGAAGAATTTCTTCCTCACATCCAGCCTGAATCTCCCCACTTCCAGCTTTGTTGCTGTCACAACAGAAATATTTACTTGAACAATTTAGAGTACCAATGAGGTGTGGAATGCTTTTCTATTTTGATAACATTCAATATCATTGTATGACAGAAAATATTGCTTTCAATTTTTTTCAGTGAAAAAAAACCAACAAAAGAAAGATTCTATTTTTTTCAGAATATATGTTGTCATTCCTGAAATCCTCCAAAACTGCTCTTTAGAACATTTGCTTGGAGCATTCTTTAACACCCTGCTCCACTTTCCATAGGGAAAAAGAAAAAGAAAAAAAAAAAAGTGTGTGGGGAATCTTAGTAATGTAAGAGCAATGTAATGTAGTGGAAAAGACGTCATGAGACAATTAGAGATCCAGACAGAACCTTTAAATCCACTCTGGACATTAAAAATCCACTCTAGATCTGGGCAATTAAAGATCCCCTGATTTTGTCTTTAATGTTTCATAAAGTCAAGAATATCTCTTAACATTTGAACACTGAATGTTTAATCATTTAAACACTGATCATGCACAATTTTGTAGGACAGATATCCAAAGTTTCACTGAGATGGATGTCTGATATGTGCTTATGAAGGTTATAAAAAAACCCCTCAATCTTAAAAATTGTGAATGGGAGAAGAAGAAAAAAAAAACATGGAATTTTGCTCTCAGCATTTTACCACAGTTTTGAAGTTTGAAAAAAGAAACTGAGACACTGTAGTTTGAAAAGCTCGTTTGTGGTACCAATACTAAGCCCAGCAAATAGTTGAAGCTGAATGACATGCTACCAAAAAGGAGAGGAAGTCCTCTGATGGAAAGCATGGACAAGAAGAAATAAAGGCATAATCCAGGGTTGGTAAAGGCATTATCTGGTGAAGGAATCCTAGCACTGTGTCTTAATTCTCTGCTTAGGGTGAGGCAATATGAGACATCCAGAAAGGCATTCCAGATGACTCTGTGATTCTGTGATATCCTATTGACCTAAATTTATGGACTTACAGTAGGCAGACAAGTTTCTGCACTATCTGTTCTCTCTTTAGATAACATAAGCATTTGCTTTAGGCCTATTTACTGAAAGATATGTGTCTGAACTTGTTGTGAACCCTTATTTAACGATTTCTGTGACTTTCATGGGCTCTGTATTAATGGCACAGAACAATCCAGATGCTATGATAAATAACAGAGAGTGTGATATACTGAGAATTCTAGCAATGAAACTAGAAACATGCAGTGCCTTAATATTTTCCTTTGGCTTCACTAATTTTTATGCATTTATACATATGTTTATACATGATTATACGTATGTTATGTATAATCTTGGCTTGTTTGCTGAGATTGTTTTCTTTCTGAGGAATGTATACCATGCCTCAGACCAATGGAAAAAACAAAATTCAGCAATAAAAGGTGTTCATTATTAGGAGGTATTTTTAGTTTATATTTTGTCCAAACAAAATGATTATCTAAAGAACTACAGAAAATAATGACTATAATGCACCACTGACTGCCAAATTAAAGCAGATCCTGGGCCAAATGTAAAGAGAAGAAACTTCTTCCATACTTGTCCATCTTAATCTGTGATTTCAAAAAAAATCCAGTTACATCCTTCTCCAGATTAGATATATGTGTCTTACTTTCATCTGAATGATCACTTCCACACTAGTTTTTCAGGATAAATTCAGTGATTTGGGGATGTAGGAGAAGCAATCCTCTTGTGTAAGTCAAGTAATTTTGTGGTGGTAAGTCTTTCAGAGGATGGCATTCAGAAATTTGACCAGGCACCCAGGTCAGAAGGCAAGGGAAAAGGTTTTAGAGACAGCCAGAGGATCCTTCATTGGCCCCTCTCCTCACCTGAAATATTTCTTTTAAGACCTGTCATCAGACTTCCTATAGAAGATCTCATGCTTTTATCACAAGATCTTATGGTCTTACCAAATTGCTTGAAGAATCTGACCATTCCTCCATCACCATTACTCCATAATATGGAAAAATATCCTATTCATTTCTCATCTATGCAGCTTCTTTCAGCATGCAGTTCTGTACTGAGTGTCTTCAAGGCAAACAATGTTTCTGTAACATTGACTTGAAGGTAAGACTTCAACTGAGGCAACATCCCCCACCAAATATTCAGACCAACGAATATTAATTGATGGTTTCAGACTACCAAATATTAATTTTCACATAACATGTTAGTATTTAAAGGGTGCATTGTAGATAATTTTTGCAAAATATTTTGAGATAACTGCAATAACTGAAAGACAGTTTAATTCATTTTGTCCCAGTCTATCTGGAAAATGTTTTCTATACAATAGTTTGCAGGTATTTTTTCCCCCTCTTCTACTGCACTCAGAAGAACTTGCAAGATCTCCCTGAAATGCTGTAAGTTTATTCTACTCATTTAAAAATAAACACACAAAAAAACATGCTTATTACACTGGCTATGCAAAAATACTTTCTTTGGATCCTTGTTCCTGTAGGATGAGGTGAGGCAGTCCTGGTTCCTGCATACCTCCTACATATGCAAGGACATGGATTCCAGTGGATTTCGCTCTAGCTTGCAACTCTGATCAGAGCTACAACTTTGTCTTTCACTTGTCCTTAGGATATGTCCTTAGGAATCAGGAGAAAAATTCTTGATTTTCCACTACAAAAAAGAACACGAGAAATAATCTAGTTAATCAGATAGTCCAGGTAGCATAACAATCTCTCTGGGACAGTGTCAGCAGAGTACATGAAGTGCACAATCTTCATTCTCCACCATTAATTGGAACAGAAGGGAAATCCCTGCCTGTCCCCTTTAATAACTGTTTATGGGCCTACTGTTTACTAATGTCTCTATTTTAGTTTTGAAATGGTTGATATTGACTGTCACATAACCTTTTCTAGAAACAGATTCAAGAATTTCATTGAGTACTGTTCAAAGAAGGGCTACTTTTATCAGTTATAAGCCAGTTTCACCAAGTGCCCCTTGAGTGTATGCAATACTATGTGAGTGAGGATTAATGGTGCTGTGCTCATTTTACACATCATTTGCAGGATGTAAAGCTTGAAGATATCTCCCTCAGCTTTTTTCTTAAACTGGAGAGTCTAAACTTTTTTAGTGTCTCCTTGTAGAGTCATCGTTCTCTCCCCTTTACCATTTTAGTAGCTCTGATGTTTCTTTAAGTCTGAAACGTTATCTCTGCAGGGATGATGTACATATGGTAGCCAAAGTTTTATGCAGTTGCAAATGGTGCCTTCTTTTCTGTTCTCAGTGCCCTTCCTGATGATGCTCAAATGTGTTGCCTTTTTTAGCTTATCGCTTCACAGGGAGCCATGACAGCTCCAAAGCAGCTGTATTTTCCTTTCACTCCTTTCACACTTTGAGCAAGGTTATGGTGTGAAAGCAGAGGTTGCCAGCTTTCACTCTTATAGGAATAAGCAGGAAAAAGGGAACTTATGAACTTGAAGAAAACACATGTAATTAAGATTTGAAGTTTTTTCCATGTTTCATTTGCTTTGTTGGACAGAAGAAACAAAAATATTCTTATTACAAATGTAAAGTGCACAAAGAAATTAACTATGTTTTTTCCAAGATTTTTGATGCACTACAACTTCTTCATATTACAAGTTTGAAAACACCATTTGCATAACTCACCTCATAAATCCCCCTTTTTTTTTTGAAACAAGAATTTTCTCATGTAGCTTGGATACAATACTCTGTAATCCAAACTCACTGCTGTGCTCTCGAATTTCTTTCAGCTGCTGTATCTCCCAGAACCTGCAGCCAGGGGCTAAAGACATATATTACGTAGTACTGAAGCTGATCTTTGTCTCACTGAGAAGGCTTTATTTTATTTTATTTGACACAATAATATTTATTAACTTCAAAATTCCTCACAGCATATATAATACCTGAAACACTGCACCTACAGCACTGAGGAAGGGGCTTTGTTTTGAAGGAAGTTGAGGCAAATCCTAGTCTATCTTTAGAAAGCCAGACTGTGCTTTGATATCTCTAGCAAAGCTATCTGCTGTCTAAATATCAATCAGGACACACAAGAAAAATGGGTGTTGAGTCATGCAGAGGGATAAAACTGATTGCAGCAGATATTAACAGGCTATGGTACTGCTAGTTGCTTCATGCACACTGGAACTGGTTCTCATATGGCTAAATTATTTAGTGATCTTTAGAAATATTTCTAGGCTTCTGAAACCACTATTTCCCTTAGTTACAGACTGAATTTCAATTTCAACAAAGGAAATAGCTCTGTGGATGTCAGTTATGAGAATGTGAATATTGAAAACCCTTTGCATGCTGGTGCCTAACAATAGACATGGTATGAAGGGACAATTTCCTCTTTCTCTGCGAAGCAACAAGAAAAGCCTATTATATTAGAAACAACAGAACCCAAGTAGGATCTTGCCTTTTAGTGAAAACAACTGTGATATTCCCCTAAGTGCAAGAGAAAGTACACTTACCTTTCGTTCCTGCCCCATCCCATTGATTTTGTACTTCAAGAATTCCTGCAATCATTATTTCTGGGGAAACAAGGTATGTGTGGGAGATGTCATTTTATTGGAAACGATTATTGAATTAAGAAACTGATCATCTAGGGACAATTTGAAAGTCCTAAACCTGACCACCAGTTGACAATCAAAGCACATTGAAAAGCCCAGAGTTACTTCTCTCAGGTTGAGAAGTATGTAGTCATCCAAGTCTGCTCTGTCATTGTGACTGATTGCTTTGTAGCTCCTGAATTACATATGGTTTGTAAGAAGTCCAAGTGTGTATCTACAGGTAGGAGAACTGTGCTAGGAGGAAGTTGCTGGTTAGTCCAAAACTGACACCAAAGAATGAAACAGGCCAGCAAGACATAGGGAAGCTGGAATGTGCAGCACATCTTGAGGTTGTCATACATGTGTATTTCATCCCTATCCAGCAGTAGGGCCTTGTGAAGATGTTCTGTTCACTACCCGGAATCACTTACAAGACTGCCTCCATCTTTACATATTCATAATATGTGTTTGAGGCTGACATTCAGCTCATAAGGTCAAGAGTATTTGTTGTAAATTAGTTATCAAAATCTGCATGTCACCAACTCTATTGCAACTGACTGCTAGCTCTAGAGGAAACCTCAGGCTGACCAAGTGAATCAGTGCATCATGTATACTTGGAACACAACTGACAAGGGCTTAGGCAGGGTTTTGATGTCTCCTTGCTCATTTCATAATTACAGTGGTGCTCAGGTGTCTAAATTCTGCCTACTTCTTCAGGTCTGAGCTCTTTATACCTGGGAAGTTCTGTATGCTTAGGCACCTATGGAACAGTTCAGCCTGAAATAGAGGCAACTGATCCATTTTATGTTTCTCTGGAAATTAAGTGATACATGAAAATAGGTGTATTCACAGCCACTGTCTGAAATTGGTTCCCCCAAACTAAATAATTAAAAAAATGGTCAACTAGTTTGAACATCATGCTTTGGTTATTATTGCTGGAAAATACTCAGTTATTAATAAAGGGTAGTGAGGTACACTCAGACTATTTTTCCATTATTTTATATTCTTTAAAGTATATTTTCTTCTTAAATTGTTCTTAGCCATTACTTTAATGGAATGAAGAAAAAATAAATGGTTGAGAGACTGAAGTTATTACTTTCAAATTTTACAGCCTCTGATGAAATGCTTTTCTGGCCAGAGACTTATTACATGACCTTCACTTTACTAGTCTATTCTGGATTTATAGAATCATAGAATCAGTAAGGGTTGGAAGGGACCACAAGGATCATCTAGTTCCAACCCCCCTGCCATGGGCAGGGACACCTCACACTACATCAGGCTGGCCAGAGGCGCATCCAGCCTGGCCTTAAGCACCTCCAGGGATGGGGCCTCAACCACCTCCCTGGACAACCCATTCCAGGCTCTCACCACTCTCATGGCGAAGAACTTCTTCCTCACTTCCAGCCTGAATCTCCCCACATCCAGCTTTATTCCATTCCCCCTAGTCCTGTCACTACCTGATATCCTAAAAAGTCCCTTCCCAGCTTTCTTGTAGGCCCCCTTCAGATACTGGAAGGCCACAATAAGGTCACCTTGGAGCCTTCTATTCTCCAGACTGAACAGCCCCAACTCTCTGTCTCTCCTCATAGGAGAGGTGCTCCAGCCCTCTGATCATCCTGGTGGCCCTTCTCTGGACACCTTTCAGCATGTCCATATCCCTCTTGTAACAGGGCTCCAGAACTGGACACAGTACTCCAGGTGGGGTCTCACCAGAGCTGAGTAGAGGGGGAGAATCACCTCCCTTGACCTGCTGGCCACACTTCTCTTGATACAGCCCAGGATCTGGTTGGCTTTCTGGGCTGCAAGTCCACACTGCTGGCTCATGTTGACCTTCTCCTCCCCCAGCACCCCCAAGTCCCTCTCCTCAGGGGTGCTCTCAAGCCAGTCACTGCCCAGCCTGTATTTGTGCTTGGGATTGCCTCGACCCAGATGCAGGACCTTGCACTTGGTCTTGTTGAACCTCATGAGGTTGGCTTGGGCCCACCTCTCCAGCCTGTCAAGATCCCTCTGGATGCATCCCTTCCCTCCAGCGTGTCAGCCACACCACACAGCTTGGTGTCATCGGCAAACTTGCTGAGGGTGCACTCAACGCCACTGTCCATGTCTATCACTATCCATGTCTATTTGTGTTCCATGATCTATCTGTAAAGTAGACATGATTATGTTCTCCTGTTCTGCAGTTACTACAAAATCATAGAATTACAGAACCATTGAGGCTGGAAAACACCTCTAAGATCGGTTCCGACCATCAACCCAACACTACTGCCACCACTAAACCATGCTCAGAAGCGCACATCTACAAGTTTTTTGAACACCTCCAGGGATGTTGACTCCACAACTTCCCTAGGCAGTTTTTATTAATGCTTGACAAAAATGGTGTTTCTGTTGTGATGCCTGGAGCAAGGTACTTCAATAAGCAGAATACAGAAAATAGTCCTAAAAGCTGCGCAAATTGAATTTTGTAAAATATTTCTTCACCTTATGTATTTCTCCAGCGATGTGTTCATCATTTTTAAAGAGGAATGGACTTTCTATTATAAACTAGAACACTCTGTCACAGACATCACACAATTTGTTCGCCCCAAATTTGTTGGATTGTATTTCATGACACATTTTGCTTCAAAATGTAACATTGTAAGCTCAAAGCATGAAGTAGAACAGCTTCGTTGTGTTCTGCAGTTTTGTAAGCACATGCACATGCACAAAACCTCAAACCAAAAGAAAAAAATCCCAAATATCTACCTTTTTTCTTTTCTTTTTTTTTTTTCATTATGTTCGTGGTAGACCATTTTTTGTATGTCGCTTTCTGTCTCATAATTAGCATTTATTGCAGTGATGGCTAAAAAAAGACTTTTAATATGACTTTATCTAATTAAATTCCCATATGATTTTCAACTGAGAAACTATTTTCCTTAGAGAGAAGAAAAAAAAAAAAACAACAAAACCAAAAAACTTTTAAATCAAATCCATATTGAGACACACAAATATTTATTGCTATATCTGGAAATTTCTCATATGTTGCTATTCAGAAATGGTGTATAAACATTTCTGTTTGGAACTGGTCTCATTAGTATCTCACCACTTTTTTAAAAGGAAAATTAAGTATTCTTTTGTGTAAGAAGAATACTAAATAAAAGATATCTAGGAAAGAATCTCAGTAATAAGTTACCACCCTTAGATGGGTGAAGAGAAGTGGAGTTGCTTAAAACAGAATAGTTTTTTTTTCCCCCAGGTAATACTTTTCAGTAGCTGATCTTTAAAGTACAGGGCATTCTGAACTGAAGAATGGGACTTGAATGTTTCTCAGCAGACACAGCTCTGTCAGTGGTAATACCTTTTTAACTCTGACCTGTACCCAAAACTGACCTGGGATCTAGAGGCTATACCTGAGCAATTTGAGCTTAGACGGCAGACTGATGTACAAGCTGCCCATTCATTCTAGAAATCACATGAGTTTAAAAGGGATGTGGCAGTGGTACTAATTCTGTTGGTCAGAGTTTCAACACTCATTTCCTGTGGAGCAGGATTAAGTGGTGCAGTTCACTTTGATGCTTTTGATAGGGTCAGTACAAAACTTTTCTTCTTTTTTACTGTAACCTCATTAAGAAAGACATCTAATTCTCAAAGGAGCTGACTGTGGTGCTCAGTAATAATCAGTTTTCTTAAGGGAGCAAGACTAGCATTTGAAGTTCACATATTTTCAGACTTTCTTCCTTTGTTGTTCACATATTTCTCTGTTTCAAATAGCTCCAAGAGTGTGTAGAAGTTCACAGTGGCAGTCATTGTGTCATAGGAGAAAGAAAGTTTACCCTAAAAAATTTAGCAGCCCTGATCCTAAAAACACTAAATATTAATTTAATTATATGTGTACATAAGCAAAAACATATGTACAGGCCTATAGCATAGGAGTCAAGTGTGGAAACAACAGACAAATACAGGTGATGGTGGTGGCAAGAGAATAAAATCACAGGGAAAAGCTACTGTACCAGATTTGGTGTTTTTTGTTTTTGTTTTTGTTTTTTTCCTATTCATGGTTCAAGTACAGTTTGGAGAACAGAACATGTTCTCCATTTACTCCTACAACCAGAAAGTGGCAAGCCAAACAACAATGAAGGTGTGAGCAGGATTATGTGAAGTTGCTTCCCAGATACTCAAGGAGATATTACATACCAGTGGAGGAAAGTAGTTATTTCTCAGTGCCAGGAGGATCAGGCACAGATTTGAACTTCATAAGGTATTTCTTGGAGTTACAATGACTATCAGGACTACTCCCACATTGCAGAAACTCTGACAGATTCTATTCTTACACCCAGACTAATTCTTAGTCAGACAAGACTACACTGTGCCATATACACCTACAGCAATTTCAGCTTAACCTTTTCTTAACTGCCAGATCACTCCTGCAAATATAACACAGCAAACACAACAACACTTCTATTATTCATGCAGCTTGACTGCTCACTAACTAATGCATCTAACAGTTTAGCTTATCAAAATGGGCATTATTTGTTCAATATGATCGAAGTTTCCTGCAACTTTATTCCTCCCTGCTCTTTGTTCCTGCCTAAAAGTTGTCTCAATCTCAGCTGTGAAGTCCTTGGAACAGGACTTTACAACTCTGCATTTGAGCGTCATATGTGCATCATATGTGCTCCTCAGTCCTGTTGCAGGTTAGACAGCAGAATCTCTGTTCTTTTGTTAATTCTGGTCATTCTGCAAAATCAAATGAGAGTTACTGCAGGAGGCTGGAAATGCCCTTCATTCTGAATAGCTGAATTTTCTCAGTCTCTAGATAAAACAGTAAAATGAACTGGAAATTGCTTATAAAAATTTACCTGGGTACCACAGCATCTTTATCCCATGTGGTTTGCTAGGGAAATGAAACAGCTGTCTTGGTAAAGTAAGAAGTGCACCTGAAAAGCAAGAGTGATCCTAAAGCAAGAGCTGCAGCATATGACAGATTCCTTGTGATGTTGAATGACCTGTCACCTTACATCCTTACTGTCAAGAGATAGAGCCATTTCTTGGTACCTCTCAATATGCATTGATCAGGCTTTGCCAAATTTACAGCTGAGATTGTGGCATCAGCTGCAAGTGATATTAAAGAATTGGAAACATATGAAATAAGTAAATTTCTCACTCTAGAGGCATGCTTTTTTTTTCTGCCTTTTTTTTTCTTTTTTTTTTTTTCAGAGCAGGAATACTGCAGATGTTTGTGGATAGCAACTGCCATCAACAAAAAGAATATTAACTTTCTATTGTAGAAAAATATTGAGTAATCCTTCCAAAGCAATTGGATCATAATTTGATGGGAAATGACTCTCAGAAAAGCAGGCTGAGAAAGCATTTGGCCTCGTTGCAGGCCATGAGATAGAGAGCTCCTTGAAATGTAAAGGCAAGATTTGACTTTATTCATGAGTCTTTATGTGAAGTTTCTCAAAATGGTAGCATGTGCTTGTTTATAGAGGCAAGAATGTAATTACAGACGTCCAACACGTTAAGAAATGTACACACTCCTAGCCAGATTCACAAGACAGAAGTGAATTTTCATTCTGTTTTTTTACATAGACCAACACATTTTCTGAAATTCACATGGAGGGACAACTTTGTGTGGAGTTCAGTTGGCAGCAGCTCATAGCACTATGCCGTTGGACACCACAACAGACTGCAAGAACATGTGCATGTGACATTATTGTCTTCCTTCTGTGAATACTGTTGCAACAGCTCTGCACCCAGGCACAGATCAGCTCTTTGCCTCTTTGTTTATATGCATTGTTTATATGTACTCAAATGCTTTGTTTTTGCTAGGAAAGGGAAGAGGATAATAGTAGAAGTAGGATCTCAGTTATAGTATCCTGTGCCACTGAATCTTGACAAAAGCCAATTGATATCTTACAGAAAAATTCTGGGTTTTTTAGTGAAGTAAATCAGGTTATAACTGCTGTACCATCTATTTCCTTTATTGCACCAACATTAATGTAAATGGTCTAACACATTCCACTTTTATGCTGCAACCTAACCTGTCCTGCACCGGTCAGAGCTGACTAAATTCTCTAAGCCCATTTTTTGCAGCTCACTCACTGAATTCAGATCACCAAATCTCCTCTAAGCTGGCATACACGATATGTCAGAGCACTGGAAGGTGTAGCTGTACACTTCTAGTAGTGTGATAGTGACTACTGAAAAATAATCTTGTGTTAGACACCTACATATGGTTGGTTGAACTCTTCCTTAGGTTTCTGTTGCTGTGTTGAAAGCGGCTATGGTTCAGTACAGATGTGTGGTATCAGAGATGCCTCATATTGAAATAGCTGCTCAGTGCTTGACAGACAGGGCACATCACCTGCAGAAGAGAGAGGTTAGAACCTGGTGGCCCCAAGAGTAGTGCTGTAGAGTATGATTTTCTTTAAAATAGTACAAGCTGTGATTTATTGCCAGGTCCTTTTTCCTTTATTTCTTGATCACACAAAGGCATGTGCACATAAATACTTGGTTCGTTCATTCTGTTGTGTCTCCTACTGAGGTCTCTTCATAGTTTTGGAAAAAAAAAAAAATCCATAAATACCAGAATTACAACCAGAAATACAACAGGAATGAATCAGGACATATCAACAAGTTATAGATCAATAAAAATAGCTCAAAACAGTGGTTCCCATTGTCCCAAGTCTTAAATCACATTTCTTAGGAAAAACACTAGCTAACAATGAAAACACCTACAGATTTCTGCATCAGGACATTAAAAAATATAATTTGGAAATGCTTAGATACTCAGAAGATTAACCTTATGCTGTCAATATACCTTACACTCAGTTCGAAAGGTCATGTGTAAATATTATGAATTTTTCTTTCCAACACCTCTTCTTCAAAAAGATGCAAAATCTTCTCTGCTCCAAAGCATCCTTGACTCATTCCTGGTATGAATTTCAATTTAGATTGCCAACAGTAAAGGAAAGTAGTTAACATGTGCCTTATGATATCAGCAAAAAGTATTATCATTGTTTCTGTGTATGAACATGTACTATGAAGTATGTTCCTTCATCGAAGACTTTTCATTGTAGGTTTAAAATAATGAGAACAGGTGGATTCAAACAGATGGGAAGAGCACAAGTTATTAGTAATGGAACAGTACACTGGAGAAAATGTGGTGTTGTTTAAGTACTGGCTAATTAACAATTCATTTAAATAGTCTTGGTGCATATGTTTCAAACTTAATAACATGCTGCAAAAGCCAGAATACCTATGGATAAGGTTTACAGGTAGAGGAAACATCCTACTCAATGTAGAATTTGGAGTAGACCTTTGGAAAGCAATTTAGAGAAATATTTCTCTTGAGAAAATAGGAATAAAAACATTTTTTAAGACAATGAAATGCTACTTAGTTCAGACCCTTGTCCTACACAAAACTTGTAATGACAATTCTTCCTTGTATACCTGACAACTTACATCAGTGTGCACCCAAAATAAATGCTATTCATTTTTAGTTCCAGCCTCATAAGACTTCAATGTTCTTATCTCACCTACTTAAGCATCTAAAGATCTTAAATAAGGATCCTTGTCACTGAGAACTATACACATCTCCTTAGGTCTGCCTTTTTCTCACATTTGTGGAATGCTTAGGAAGATTTTAATGTGAATTTTACTTGTGAGGAAATTTAAACACCGTGTGCTAAAAGATCCATTCATAAATGAAATGGTAGTCATGAGGTTTAAAGCAAGTAGAAAGGGAGAAATTTACAAGACGATTTTCCCAGGTGCAATGACTAGCTCTTCCCTGTTATATAAATTAGCTACATTGTTGTTAAATATCACCCATGAGTGAAATCAATTGATATCCCCCCCAAATAAGCTTATGTAACATAAGCTAGGCCTGATGATACACTTAGCTCCATGGAGAAAAAGATAACTTATTAAAAATGAGTTTTGCAACCTGCTGCTTTTTACTCAGTGAAAAATTGAGCAGCCTGACATAAATGCACACTACAGGATCCCAGGGTCCTCCCTCAAGCTCATCTATCACATCTAGAAATATAAATACAAAGATATATTTCTTCCTTAGATATCCCCACAAGCTGAATTTAAATGACATTATTATTTGTTCTTCACTGCCATTGAATTTAATGTAATACTTTAGTTCACTTAGATGTCAATTAATCATCTTTAGTATCCTAAATTAGGTGTGGCTATTCTGAACAGTATTGAGTTAATCTTATGTCGTATTTAACTCCTTCATAAAACTTGAGAGGAATTTTAAGGGGCAAACAGGAACTGAAGTGTCCTTCTGAAGACATCCCAAGTTTTGTCTTCAAAGGATTAGACCTTAACACAATGAAGGAATATTAGCTTAGGTACAAACTCTTACATAAACCGGGACATAAAACACAACACTGTTATTTTAAGGGTGTTGGATTGTCCCTAGACAAATTTATCTTTATATATTTACATGCATGAATGTTCCTTTTTTATTAGTTACTGTTGACAAATAGAGATTCTGACTCTATTCTAGGAAAATAGCTTTTGTCAGCAAGCTGAAAGGCATAGATGTTACTCAGAGGCAGAACATGAGAGAGTGTTCCCCAAAAGAGCAATGAAGAGGTAATGTGGCAATGCCACTTCTATTCATGACAGTGTTCGTACAAGAAATTGGTAATAAATGTTCCTGAATGATCCAGCATCACTCCTGTGAGACAGAGTAATTCCATTAATTTTATCAGAACCTTTGCTTGCTTGGTTTGTCAAGGACAGGATTAATTATTTCTGGAGAAAATTTTTGATTGCTTTACTTCTAGTCAAGTTTGTCTACCACATCTCAATTCATATGCCTAGCTTCAGTGGTTAAATATAGCCTTTTAATTGTGGCTGAAATTGCAATTGAGAGATTGATCCAGAATATTTGGCAGCATTTTATCAAAAATTATAGAGCCATTTCTCTAAACAAAATTATGAAGAAATGCAATATTCAGTGTATTTTTACTATAAGCTGTCAGATGAGGCAGAAAAATGTAGTCAATAATCTGTAACAGTAATTTCTTAAAATTTGGTCATATTGTTCCATTGTACTGCACATAATCTTTCACATCTACCTCTTATCTTTTGCTGAATTAATCTAAAAAATGAAAAAAAATTTATTTACTCCCTGGCTTCTGCAGAGTTGAAGATAAAGAGTTCTGTGGAAGGCTTACTCTGTAGTATTATCTAAGTTAATGGATATTGAAAGGAGCTGTGTCACAGGACAGCCTACAGCAAGAGGTTTAGCTTACACAAACACAATGCTTCTTTCTGAGATATGTGATAAAAGCTTCATTTTTTCTGAAAGAGATGAGGAAAGATCACATTGTCAGTCTATGTTATACATCAATGCAAAGTAAAACATCAAATCAGCACAGAAATAAACAGCATATTTCCCCATCTCAAGCCAAGTTCCCTTTCAGTACTAAAGATAACTGAAAGTCAAAGAAGTGTTTAATTGTTCTCTTACTGATTGGCCTTAGACTGAAAAGTGGTCCATGTGAAATCATAAAATCAAAGAATCACAGAAACATTCAGGTTGGAACAACCTTTAAACACATCCAGGGCTGGTGACACAACCACCCTCTTATGCAGCCCATTGCAATGCCTGACCACTCTTTCTGTGAAAAAATTCATCCTAATGTCCAGCCTAAACCTACCCAGTTGCTGCTTGAGGCCACTTCCTCTTGTTCTATCGCTAATAAACTGTGAGAAGAGACCAGCACCAGCCTCTCCACAACGTCTTTTCAGGTAGTTGTAGAGAGTGATGAGATCTGCCCTCAGCCTCTGCTTTTACAAACTAAACAGCTCCAGCTCCTTCAGTCACTCTTTATAAGATTTATTCTCCAGGCCTTTCACCAGCTTTACTGTCCTCTGCACTCACTCCAGCACTTCAATGTTTCTCTTGTATTGAGATTCCCAAAACCGAACACAATACTTGAGGTGCAACCTCACCAGGGTACAAGGGAACAATCATCTCCCTACTTCTGCTGGACACAGCATTTCTAATACAAACCAGGATGCCATTGGTTGGCCACCTGGGCACACTGCTTGCACGTACTCAGCTACTTGTCAGTTAGAACCCCCAGGTGCCTTTCTATGTCTTTGTATCTGACACTCCAGTAGGTGTTGGATTAGATAGGCTCTGTCTCCCTAGGCTAATTACCAGCACTGTATATATTTAGGCTGCTATATTACGTTCATCACAAAGATCCTCCTTCACAAATGCTGGTGTGGCTAGGAAGTACCATAGACACTTTCACATTGCAAAGCTCTGAGACTATGAGTCCTCGCTCTATTTACTCTGAAGCCTCAAACTAAGAGAGGGCAGTTTAAGCAAGAGTTCTCTCAGTGGTTGAAAGAGAACTGTAAGTTCAAGGAAAGCCCTGGAAAGCTGCCTTTGAAGCACAGAGCAGAGAGTTTGTCAAACAGATACAACTAAGATGCAAGTTTGGAAAAAGCTGCACACTGAATTTTTTATTGATGTTTTCTCTCTGTTTCCTTGAGGATATCAGCTATGCCCTGGGCTGAGCAGTATCTGTCTCTAGAAGATAGCTCTACAGGGAAATTGAGGCTCAGAGAGGCATAGTTAGCAGAAAAGATGAGAAACCCAAAAAGCAGTAAGCAGTTGAGTTAAAAAGGAGCTTCCTGATCAATGATATGCTGGAGAATTCATGAAATGGAGTCTCAATGGCTTCCTACCAGTTAATTCAAGGTGAGGAAAGTGGGTTTTGCAACTTTTACTAAGGTTAGAGATTTGGAGTTAGCTCTAGGGAATATAGACATCATCTAAGAAGCTGTTAAAGGAAGCAGAAGGGATGAAGAGGTGGTTACTATTTTTATAGACACATGAGCTAAGTGGGGCTGTTTTGGACTCTGGAATCCCAGAGCTAATTCTGTTTAGTTGCTTCAGTAGTCCCTTGGATGGTACTGGGCTATGACGGATAGACATTAAAAAAAAAAAAAAGATCTCCTCAGGATAAGGATTTGGGATTTAGAAAGGTCCAGGGAAATTTTTCAAATAGCCTTCTGCTCAAGAGGGAGGACAAATGTTAAATGCCACAGCTGCTCCAGCCAAGAGGGGCTTTGTGGCAGACTGGCCCCAGGCACACTGGATGAGCTGTGGCTCAGCTGATATTTCCTCCACGCTTGGGAGAATGCACAAGAGCATGACAGCTGTTATCAGCTTGGACAGATTGCTGTCTACACGCTCTGGTCATTCTCCAGTCTCAGATATCTCACACAGCTACTAAAGACACAATGGCTGCTTGTATTGTTTTTATATGAATTTGCTGAGAGAGTTCCAGCTGGGATGGTACAGGTAGACCTGAGTTTGTCATGCCTGACCAAAATCTGCCTTTCAGCTTGCATATATCATCTGAAATGTTTAAATACTTTCTTCAGTTTGCAAGGACATATGACAAACTCTAAGGGCAGTTGGGATGTAAGTCCTAGGATATGTGTTTAATATGCTTCAGAAGAACTTTCCAAATTTCTTTCCTCTCCATTTCACCTGTTTCTCTCCTTTCTTCTTGACATTGCCTGCAAAGATTTTGTAAAGGTCTTAGAGCTACGTCTGACAACAGCACAGAATGAAATATCATGTTACATCTTCACTCATGCAGAGGATGGCCTCCTCTGTGCTGCAGAATTTGCTTTCTGCTGTACAGATGCTTAAAGTTCAAAAAAAGAGACACCATAAAAATATCTACCAAGACTAGAAGAAACCTCACAGAAATGCTCAATTTTTATAAAAGAGATACCAAAGCATTGATCTCTCAACATTTTTATTGTTACACAGTTTATCTCTCACTCTCCCTGAAAGATTTCCTACAGTTCTTTGGAAAAAAATGAATCACTATTTCACACACATCAACTTTCAGGTACTTTTAAAAAATGTTTTTTTTTTTCTTTTTCTTTTTAAAACTGTGAACTTCTTCAAATACATGTTTTCTTCTCAAAAAAAAAAAAAAAAAAGTACCTAATAATTCAAAGACATTTTTAAATACTAGGACTGTCTATTTTTCAATTTCTTTTTCATTCTTCTGCTTTTCTCAAGGATTACCAAAAATATCTGCTAATGATGCACTGAGGTAGAAAAGTCATCACAGGTAGAAAGAGGCACTTCAGTGGAAAAGAGGAACATTGTATGATATTATGCCTTTTTGGAGTTGTTCAGCCAGAAGGCGGCTCTGGAAGACCTTACAGCAGTCTTTCAGTACCTAAAGGGGACTTACAAGAAAGCTGTGAAGGGACTGTTTACAAAGGCATGTAGCACTAGGACACAGGACAATGGTTTTAAACTAAAGAAGGGTGTATTTAGATTGGATATGATGAAAAAGTTCTTTACTCCGAAGGTGGTGAACACTGGAACAGTTTGCTCAGGAGATGGTGGAGGCCCCATGCCTGGAGACCTTGAAGGTTGGGCTTGATAAAACTATGAGCAACCTATCTAGTTGGGGATGTCCCTACTTACTGTAGGAGGGCTGGACTAGATGACCTTTAAATGTCCCTTCCAACCTGACACATTCTATGATTCTATTGTTAATTTCCTATAGACAGTCTGAGCTTTTTGTGAAACTTACGCTTGACATTAGGGAATAGTGAAACACTTGGTGCTGAATGAATTAGGAGTACAACAAAAGTACTGAAGTCTGATGGCTAAATACGCTCACCCTACATCTTCCTTAGTGTAAAGGTGTCACAGAGCATTTCAGAGCAGCATTTGTGTTGTGTGAAAAATGAAGGAAGAGACAGAGGGAGGGACGCAGGCAGGCAGGCAGGAAGGAAAGAAGGAAGAGAGAAAAGAAAGAAGGAAGAAAGGAAGGAAGGAATGGAGGAAAGAAGAAAAGAATCTTTTAAGCCTTTTTATCTACAATCCAAATATAGCCTCCAAGACACCTTTTTCCACCAAAAAAAGAAAAAAAAAAAAAGCACCCATAGATGGTTCACATAGTCCTCTTTGGATAGGTTCTCTGTCAATAATGATCTGCCAAACAGCTTTGTTTATTCCAACTGCAATCTGCTGGATCATGTCCACATGTGGTAACTCTGGCAAAAATAAATCTGCTTGTCTCTTGTCAGAATGGCCAATATATGTTCATATCATTTCTGTGGAACAAATTCTGAGATTTATAAGCCTGTTTTACATAACAAAGAGAATAAGTTAACTATACTGCAATATGTCTAGACTTAATACTTCAGCCTGCAACACATTCCCTGAATTGCAGGATCATTTTGACCATTAAATAATCTGAGTCAGAGCAACTCAAGCTTTTGAAAACATGAAATTACACTGAATATTATGAAAATACAGGCTTTCACACAAGACTTGTGCTACTTTGTCTTTACAGTTGGACAATAGTACAAGAAAAGTTTTTCTTTCAAGACAATTAATTGCTTGTCCAGTAGCTAACAGAGTCCAGATAAGCAAATGTATACAAGACTGTCATGTTTATGCTGGTATTGAACTTTCCCATGTAACTCATGTAAAATTTGGAAGAGGTATGTAGTATTTTCTGTTTCTTGCAAATGTTTGGAATTAATCTTGTTTTGCATGGCTTGGGACATCCGTTGATGCAAAAGATCAAATACATGAAAAGTGTTTTCAACCAGATGACCATCTTGCCAAAGTCCATTAAATCAATGCATTGGAAAGTATAACTAGTTATGGAAGTACAACAGAGAAATGACAAATATAGGTAATCAAACACATGGTTGGCATCATCCTTCAATGCACTGATGAGTAGGACCTTTCATGACAAACTGTAAATATTTGTAGAGAACAAGACTGGCTTAGTACAGAGGTGCTGGTAAATCTCTACCGCAAAAATCATCACCGCAACCTGAGAGAAGACAATAAAGAAGAAAAGTTGGAGACAACACATCTGCACTGTCAGGGTGAAGTAAGGATGTAAAAATACCATGTTCTGTGTAAGGAAGACACATGTTAATTTATTGTCTGCCAGCAGTAGGAATCAAATAGGGCTAAAAAGAAAAAAATAAAAAAAGAAGAGACTAAAAAGTCTTTGGGAACTGTAAATTAGAGAAACAGCCTTGACTTTTGTCAAGGTAAATCTGAGGAAACTATCTGAAATGCAAAGATGAAATTGGTTGGTTTGTTCAATAGGAAACTGGCTAAACCAGAAATAGCAACAGCATTTGTCAGTGGTAACTTTATTGCTTCCCAACAGCAGAGGTAGTACTCGGTTTTACATATGAAGAAACAGAGACAGTGCCTACTGCTTCAATTCCTAGAATATTTCTACTGACCTCACTACTTGGCTGTCCAATTCTGCTTATGTTAATATTCCAGTGTCAATGGTATCTCTTACATGTTTTCAGATACATTTGTGGCGAAGGCACCATATGCCCAGAATTATGCCCCCAAATACCAGCAAACTTGTCCCAGCATGTTTTGGCAAGTCCCTCCTTCCACCCTTCTTTCAGAAGAGGGGAACAAAGGCCCAGGCACCAACCTGTCTCCCTTAGGGGTAAACAGCTACATGCACCCATCGTATGGCATGCTCATGCTCTTTCCATCTAAGGGCATAATTCTAGCTTCACCCTTTCTACAGGGTAAAGCAGGTTGTTGACAAGTGTGTCCATTGGCCAGATCCAGCCTCGAGAAATCTATAAGTACTACTCCGCTTGTTTACCAATTTGCTCTCTCCTTTTGCTTTCTCTCGCTTTGCTCGAGCTATGTAAGTTCTCAGCGCCTGTAAGTCTTCTCACTCCCACATGCAAGCATACTAGAGGCCTCTGCAATATGGAGAGAAGCCAGCTCCCCGAGCTGCTTGAGGAACCAGCAAAGGAGATCCCTTCACTGAAGCTACAAAAGCCAGCGTTGTAAGCCCAGTCGCGTCTTTGAGAGGACTGGAACCCCGAGGGTAAGTTTTAGCCCAGACGGGGAGGGACTAGCCCAAGCCTGGCTGTCCAGAACTGCTGCAAGCCATAAGCAGCAGACAAGCAGCAACGCATCTTGCGTGACCCTCGCTGTTTGTGGGAGATAAGAGGAGCTGCCCACTGTCGGCGCTCCGCAGCCCTGTGTCGTCAGGGTAAAGTAACCTGGGATTTCCCCAGAGAGAGAGAAAGACATCCTCTCCATTGAGTTCAAACCAAGGGCTGCATTGTCACCTTAATGGGAAGCAGCCGCCGAGAGATTTGGCATTGTCAGCTCACTTCAAGCCAAGCAAGGGGAAGCGCTGCCCTACCACGCCCCTTCCCAGAGCCAGTCTACAGGATCGGAGATGGCCGACCCCGCCTACCGGGAACTGTCACCTCAATCGCGAGGACTGACCCCAAAGGGCCCGGCCCAGATGCACAGGACCACTCTCCTGGACCGGCCCTACTGGGCCGACTCTGTTCAGAGAGCCGCACCGATCCTGCCAGTCCTTCGTCACTGTGGTTGCACCGTGGGACCACCCTGCCAAGGGAAGCTGCCGATCGGTCAAAAGTCGCCGCTCCCTTGGAGCTGGGAGGAGAAAGAAAGCCATGGAGGCGGGAGGAGAAAGAAAGTCACCACCTGGATGGACCAGCCCGGGGGCAGACAGTGAGCAGCCAACATAACCCAGCAACTTGCTTCCCTATGACCAAAGACACAGTGTATCGCTTCACATGTGCAAAGCTCAGTAACATTCATTTCAAAGCCCCGGCGCCAAGCCGCCTGATACTCCAGCTTGAATTTCCTCTTGATAACATTGTAAATCTCTCTGTACATAGTCACAGCCACCAAGCGTCTTGCCGAGTCGCCATCTGGTGGACAAGTGGCAGAACTGCAACCTTTGTTCCCTTAATTAGAAATTGATTCTGTAAATATTCTAAATTGGGTCAAATTGTATCTACTAAACAAGTTATGGAATATATTTTCACAACCATGCATTAGAATCAATATATATAAGGTGATTAATTGGTTATTAATAATTTTAATAATTAATAAACAATAATGTTTGTAACTCAAATTTCATCATTCATAAATTAATAATCATCGATCCTCCTATTCACAACAATATTTTTAACTGTATAAAAAGCACTGTCAGAGACTCAAATTTACCAGTTCTGTTGAAAATTGCTCAATGACACTGAAGTCCTTGTATATAGTCTATTACTTCAGACTACAGAACTTGATGGAAGAATGTGTGTGCTCATGGATACATGTGTTCAAAGACTGCTTTTTTTTTGAGGTGGCTGTGTTTAATGTTCATGGGTTATATTCAGCAGTCACCTTCACATACAATAGCTTGTCAGCTCATTTTCTGTTAAACTATGTCAGAAATTTCTTTCCCAGTTCTGCTTCTAATGAGCTGGTAAAGCCTCAACTATAAATTGCAAGGCTTTTCAATTTTTTTCTTTTTAAGATAAAATTGGCATTATTTATGCATTTCACTGATCATGAATAATGTATCAGTTTAGCTTAAGCTAAATAATTCAAATGATATGTTGGTAAACTTTAAAAGCCTTTTTATATGGAGATACAGGAAGAATCATACCTCTTTTGAGACTCACACTGAATGTGCTTACATTGGCTCTTTTCACTTTTTTTTTTTTTTAAATATTCTTGTTGATATTATGCATGTTTTTTGTTTCCGTTGGGGAAAAAGAATCACTTTTGTTGGTGCACGGCAGATGGCAACCACAAAAGACATCACATTAGATAGGTTTGAAACAGATCATATGAATTCAAATTTTATACACAGATGTTTCACAATGAGCAGAGTTCTGCAGAGAATTCTGAGCAGAAAGAGCAAGTGTTTGAGTTCGCACATGCACACACATGCATATGTATTTATATATACTTTAATATCTGTGGTATGATGCATCAGACTTTACACAAGAGTAGAAATAGTAGGTTATAAAACACTCTAGTTGGAAAGTAAAATCTCTTCAGTTCATGTTTTGAAGCCTGTTTTAGACATACAGCAGAGCAAGAGGTCAGGAAGACTGCATTTATTATGAAAAACTATTTACTTAGAGCTTGAGTTTGACTATTTTCATCAGTATGCATATGGTTCACACCAGTGTGTCTGAAAATAAAATGAAGCCCAAAATATAGATAGTGGATTTTTTTTTTTCCCTATGGAAACCTTTCTAAACAAAACAAGCAATTAGAAAACACCCTAGTAAACAGGGAGTAGACTGGTTAAAATTACCCTTAAAATTAAAATTAAGACCTCTTGATTTAACTTCCTCCACCATCCAAACTCCTATAACATGTGATTATCAATCCTTTTGGAATTACTCTTCTGCAGCCATAATTCACAGAAACATAGAATTCCCTTAAGAATTCAATGGCCAAAATTGGTTATGAACAAAACTGAGCCACTGAACCTATTTAAAACTACATTTTTTTTCTTTTTTGGGGGCACATAATTTTTACTCAAATGAGTTCCTCTAACATGATCTTTCATGAGGCAAACCCAAGGTCTTCTGCACAAAGCAAAAAGCAGCACATACAAGGAAAGGAACAACCAGCAATGGGGAAATATAGCCCTCTGCCTTCAGCATCCACAACCGTAGGACATTCAGGGAGCTAAACTGGGACAGTTCCAATCTCAAGCTGTTAGAGGTCTAAACACAACAAAGCAATGAAATATGAAGGAATAGAGTGGTGGTGTGCAGGATGTGCTGTAACTTTGCAAAGTTTTGACATTATTCGAGAATTAGATTTTTTTTTTCCAGTAGAACTTTTAAGGTAAAGGCAGAAAAGATGAGTCATACCTGCTAACTGTAGTACAACTACTGACATAGTACACTATGAAATCATATATTATGCAAAGAAAAATCTACTCTGTTTTGTCTGTGGCCTGCAAGTACCACTTCAAAGAGTTTGGAAGAGAACTTTTCACATTCTTATTTGCTGCTTCTCGAATTCCTTAGTTTATACATAGAATCAGGAAAGAATCTGAAACCCCAAATATTGAATGTTTACATGAGGCAAAACTTCTTTCCCATTCACTCAGTTTTTCTAGGAATGAAGAGGTGCCATCATAACAATTGCACTAGTGTGACATATCTTGAGTAACAGAAAATTTATATTGGTTACAAAATATTCCAGAAGACTAAATTAATAGAAGAAAATTCTAAAATACCCTACTTTTCCCCTAAATGACTCCCTTCTAAAAGGTAAAAACAGTACGAAGCTGTCGAATTATGATCTCAAGATTGCTTTTTGTAAATACAAAAAGACATATAATTAACATTTTTCCTTTCTCTTTTGAATGAAACCAGAAGCTTCCTGACACACTTCAGGAACACAAACCCAAATGATCTGTTTAAATTGGTTTGGGTTCAAACTCAGCTTCTAATTAACATGACAGTTGGATATCACAGTTCAAGGCACTGTCCCAGTGGGTTCCAAGTTCTCTGTGGATCATAGATAAAGAAAAAAAAATCACAACAAAAGGTTAATATTCAGATGTGGAAATTTTTTTTTCATTTAAATTTTCATATATCTATCTATGCCTGCTAACGTTTTCATACAATTTTAAACACAGTTCACTAAACTATCAAGAATACAGACAATGAAGGTTGCATGGCTTTACAACATAACAATATAAAGATATAGAGGTGGTTACATTATGTTAAAACAAATAGTTATGCCTACAGCTACGTTTTTGTTATTGTCCATCAAAAAACACAGGTGAAAAGAATTCCAGAACATTCCTCCCATTCTGGACACACATATCAATACCAATCCCCAGCTGTGATTCATCTGAATGAGTTTTGAATAGAGATCATATTAAGAATAAAAGACTGATTTTATTTACACACTTATATTGCTAGTAATGACAGACAAGAAGAAAGGAACTAGGGGGGAAGAAATCACATGATATTGTAATGGGAACACTGTTGAAGCATGAGGTTTGTTGTTTGAGGTACTTTTTGATTGTTCATGTGTGGGTTTTGTTTGTTTGTTTTAGTTTGTTTTGAATTTTTAGTTTGATTAGAGGGATTAAAAATAAAAAGTTTGTGATCCTCTAGTCAATTCAGTTTAACATGTAGTTTTTGTTCTGAAATTCAAAATACATGAATAACTGATTACCATCCAACATTATATACAAGCCTCTAATAAACCAGCAATTATTTTTCCAAAGCAGAAACTATCACAGATTGTGTTTGTGACTCTCACATCTTTTCTCAACATACTCTTTCTGTTCTTTTTTGTTTGTTTGGATTTGCTAGTTGGTTTCAGTTTTGCAGGAGCCTGATATGAAAGATGCTCATCACTAACTCCATAATCATGATGCAGAATCTCTTTGTGTGGTTAGTGAGTCTCTGTGGAATGTTACTCTAGATACTATATTTCCATGCATATAACCTACAAGTCATTTTAAAACAAAACAATAATGAGATGCAGGAGAAACATTCTATACGTTACCTCTTAGTTCCCACAGCAACTTTCCCCCTCCTAACTCCCAATAGATTTTGCCACTTCTGTTATTAATCCTCTTTTACTGTCTCCTCCCTCCTTTTTATTGTATGTCTGGTTTTGTGCAGGTTTTCAGAGAACTTTTTTCCAAGGTAGAGTGTCTTTAGAGGATTATGCACTACCAAAATAGAATTTAAGTGAAAATATAAAAGTACTCATGGATATTTAACAGCTGTGAAATGTTGTCCTTTTCTCTCTTCCCTTTTCTTATACCACTCTCTGAACACAGTTCCTCAGTTGAAAAAGATGGATACTTAGTTTTCTAAATTCATATTTAAGCACCCTGGTAGACCAGGAAGGAAATCAACATGTGACTGTGTCTAAATATTGGTGGTTGTTGAAAACTACTGTTAGATGAATATTAAAATATTATAGTCTCCTATATTTAGAAATATTTCTGAATTAGTATGACTGAAATAATTGTAAAGTTAATGTTTGTCATTTTAAAATTTATGTTTTAAAGTCCATCATTGAGTATAAAAAATAAACCATGGAATCACAGAATACTTGAGATTGGAGGAGACAGCTGGAGATCATGTAGTTCAACTTTCCTGCTTAAAGCAGTATTACCTAGAGCAGGTTGCCTGGCATTGTGTATTGCCCTACAAATGCATTCTATAATGTGGATTTTGACATTTCAGTCAGAATTATTTTATAATTAGAAACTTAAGGCTACTTTTGAAATCTTATACTGAAGGTAATAGTGTTCTTTCCAAACCCCCAAACTAAACCATAAAAACCAAATCTATAGCAGTACAAGGGACATTGTCTTTTTACATCATGCTTGAAAAGCTGCCTTTAGCCTTTGACAACTCATTTTGCAACTTCAGCTTGATAACTAAAGGCTTAGTTAACATTGCTTCCACTTTCAGGCATGGCCTCATACTGGGCACTTACAGAACTCTCCAACATGCTGATGATTCATCCCATTAACTACACTATGAGGGGAGGTTGTTTAGTAGAGAGATGAAAACACACTTGAATCAGAAAAAATTGGAGAGTTTTAGAAGGTTGTTTTCCCCTGTTGTTATCCACAGGTTGTGAGGCTTCTGTTGATATTTTTATGGTTAATACTTTACTGCAAAAGAATATTTCACAAATTAGCTATTGTGGTTTGGGTTTTAATTTGTTTGTTTGTCTTTTAAAGATAAATATAGTGATAATTTTGTCTATACAAAATATGTTTGAAGTACCTGTTTCCTTCCTTGAATTTCCTTTTAGGTCACTACCAGAGAGTTACTAATGAACAAACTGAAGCATGAAACTTATGAGAAGAAATTTTCTTTTTCTATTGCAAAACAGTAGAAGTTCTATACTGTTCTATGCACAACAAAAGCTGATTACTGTCTGTATGCTGAAAGCACCACATATTCTTGTTCAGGTCCTTCAACAAATCAGATGATACTGTTTCACTGACCTTAACTGTTTATATATTTCATTAAATATATTGTGCATCATCCTCTTCCATGAAGACTCTGTATTTCATTTCCATGAAGAGGAGCTAAAAATACACTAGAACTATCATAAGATTTTGATATCAATATAGTTAGATCATAATATTGTCAGGTAAGGCAACAGATGTAGTATAAAAAAGTGGCAGAGAAGTTAACAGTTTAAGCATTGTACCTTTGGAAACAATCAACACACTATTGAGTTTGCCTACAACAATGGCTTTAACAGTGTTTTGCTGGGAAACCTCAAATTGAGGAATCATTTGAAGCCAGGTTTCTGACGTAAAAAGGAAATGAATTATCAGAGCTGGTGCCTCTCCCATTTTCTTTAAAAACACAAGTGTCAAACTTCTGAAAACCTGGACTTTGGTTCCTTATGGCAGCTTATGATTCAGTTTAGAATAACCTCTGAATAGCTGCCCACAAGGACATAAGTTCCAGGGATTCCCATATTGAGAATTGCTGGATTAGAGAAATGCTGTTACTATTCTTTCTAGCCTGGAATTTAAGTTTTTCTCCTTTGGGTTTTTAGGTGTTTCCAGAGAATGTTACAAATTGGGCTGTGTTTACTGTTATGTGAGAAATTCCAGGAAAACCTCAGGCTGATGCTCACAGAAGCTTTGCAATCATTTGTGGATTGTTAGGTACCTGTCTATACAGAGAGATAAATTGCACCAAAATCCCCAAGATACTGAGAGGGAAAACATAAAGACTTTATGCAGGAAGCTGCCAAGCACATGTTGATAAGTAAAACTGAATACAGGAGTTTAAGAAGAATTTTAGGCCACCTGTACCTGGCCCTTTTCAACCATAGAGGAAGATAAGGTCTAATTCAATATGTGCAATGCTTTATTAATGGCACATTTTCAATGGGTATTTTCTAAACAAGCTTAAGAAAAACTCTGGATTATGTAATTCTTTCAATATGAGAACAATTTATGATGGGCTATATGTGCAAAAACTTTTATTTCCAGCGTAGAGTGAGGTAAAACTGAATGTTAAACAGTGTCAAAGAGATAATACACTGACACAGATCTAGAACAGAGCAATAAAATTAAACCTACCTACACAGTAGAAATAGCTGTTGCCTTTGAAAGTTGTTGGTCACCAACTGTGCTCTTAAACTTTCTCTCCCTGAGGATAGATTAGCTAATATATAACTTCTTCTGTTAATCCTTCTTCACCACCATGAACCAGGTGCATAGAATACCAATATTCACCATCCTGCCTAGTAGTTTACTATACAAAACATTAACTTCCTAACTTCCTGTAAGTTACTAATCATTAGCATCCAAAACACATGAACTCAAAATAGCTGAAAAGGAAGAAAAATGTTACCATAGTTATTACAAAACTGAAGAAAAGAGGTGTGGTGGATTAGAAGCTATCTCATAACTTGGAAATACAACTGTAATTAACTCATTTTGTCTGCTTGAAAACACTATGAAGTAAACCCCAAACAACTGAAAAAACAAACTAACTAAAACAGTGACAGAAAAGCTTCTTTCAGTTGGTAGGTAAATTTTATGCATTAGTCCTTGTCTTACTGAAAATCCACTCTTTTAGATGATGCATCTGGTTATGAATTTCATTAAAACTCCTGAAGGGTGTTAGCACATGAGATTATTAACAGAAAAATTAAAAACATATTAACGTTATAGCTTGAATAACATATCTGGATGATAAATTCAAGGAAATTTTGCTGTCAGACAAGGAAATGGGTGCAATTTTTAAATTAAGTTCAGAAGAACTCTACCTGTCATATCATATTTTAGATATCTGATTTAGAAAAAAAATCTTTGTTTTGTTCAATGAATTAGATAAGAGCTTCCACCTCCCACTTCTCAGAAAAAGTTCATCAAGCATGCTCCATTGTATTGCCACCTACACAAGATGAATTTAAGGAGTTTAACACAAGACTGCACACCTACTGGCAAATACCTATACTGCATGTATTATTCTTTTATATTTTATTACAATTCTTTCACATATCCCATAAAATATCTTCAGTCTGTTTTTTTTCTAATTGTAAATTACTTTCTTTTTTCCCCTTAAAATTTAGAAGTCTATTTTTTTGTTCAGAAACAGCAGTGCAGCAAACTGGCTGGTAGACTGTTTCAAATTTGAAATTTCATAGAGTCATAAAGTCACAGAGTAGCTTGGGTTGGGAGAGACTTAAGGATCATGCATTTCCAACCACCCTGCCATAGGCAGAGAAACCTTCTAGTGGATTGGGTTTATTTGGATGCTTTCAGGGAGGGGTCATCCACAACTTCCCTGGGGAACCTGTTCCTGTGCCTCATCACTCTCACAGTGAAACAATTCTTCCTTCCATGTTATCTAAACCTAAAACCATTACCCCCTGTCTTATCACTCCTTTCCTCATAGGAGAGGTGTTCCAGCTCTCTTCTGATCGTCTTAATGGCTTTCTAAAGTCACTCCAAAATGTTCATGTCATTCTTTCAAGTTGAATGCAGTACTCTAGATGGAGCCTAGAAGAGCAGGACAGAGGGGATAGATCATCTCTCTTGACCTCCTGGTCACATTTCTTTTGATGCACCTCAGGAGTCAGTTGGACTTTCTGCCAGCTTTTGTTTGGCAGCAAATTGCTTTATCAAGTGTGGATGTTGAAGATATATAGCTCTGAGTTCTTGTGTAGGTTACTTTGCCATTTCATAATCTTGAGAAATTGTAGAATGACCTAAACAGCCACCCATAAAAGTTATTATAAAATGAACCGTACATCCATAATCAGCTCTTCATGAAAGAATACATGTTATCATCTTTTTATGTGATGGTATTTCCCTTTAATCTTGAAGAATGAGTAGAGTAACTAGCTGTATTCATCTGCCTAACCACACAAATGACAAGCAGTCCTCATTTCATGTCTCTTTTGATAATGAGTTCTATTTTCCTGCAGAGTAAAGAAATCTTTGATATGCCATCCACTCTTCAGAAACCTCCTGCCTGTTCATGCATCACTCATAGGAACACTGTCAAGCCCTCCAGGCAAAGATTGTTCATTTTCCTTGTTATTCTTACTCTTTAAATGATTTGTAATGTAAATAAACCAGAACAGATTAATAGATTGTGAGGGACAGAGAGGAGTGAAAGAAAAGAAGAGAGATATTTGGACTTGGTATGTGATTTTGCCTTTACAGAAAAGATTTTACAGCCTTGATTATAGAGTAATAACTAGAAAGAAACCCAGAAGACAAAAACAAGTCTCTCTACCTCAATTCACAGGTTTCTGAAACTCTTCTTTCACAAATCAAAATTGTGTAGTGCATGGCAATTTGCACTGGCTACTTGTTTTAGTCATGGTTTAAATGCATCATAATTAATAAGTAATGTGTAATGTTCTTCATGAAACTCACCTGCTCTGCAGATAGCACCAAATAGGCAATATGTAAGTTTTAGAGACAATGCTGAGAATGTTCCATGTTTATGACATCACAAACAGTGGTACTTAACATAAATTGAAATGAAAACACTTCAAAGTTTTTAACTAATGATGGTTTCTTTTGGTTCAGTTCTGATTAAGCTCTGTTAAACTGAAACATGAACTTGGTAGGAAAAGAGCCTTACAATTGAATAAGGTCTGATTCTAGAGGAATTTGAAACCTAGGTGTTGGTTTCCTCATGAATCTTCATTTTCTTTACCTCTTTGCTAAGGAAACTAAAAATAAAACACAAAGGCACATTAAACATAGTTCTCCTCATAGGTACTGGTTTAACACAGTCTGCTGTCACAAACAAATCCTCCTCCCTCTCCTCCTGCCCCAGATTAGGGAAGGAAAATAACACAAAAGGCCCTGGGTTGAGATAAAGAGAGAGTTCAATGGTTGTAATACGATATATAATTACTGTAGTCTATTTCACAGAAAAGCACAGCAAAAGCAGAAGCAGCAGCAGAAGGCAGGGATAAAATGACCCCAACTAGCCCTTAAACCCACAGCCAGCCCAGAGAAAAAGCTTAACACCAAACCCCCCGAAAACTGAAACCCAGAAACAGTAACTGGAAACAGAAAGTCTTTCATGTTACAGTCTGAACTTCAAGCCTCATGATCACAGTATCACAGCATCACAGTATATCAGAGGCTGCAAGAGACCTCAAGAGATCATCAGGTCCAACCCCCCTGCAAGAGCAGGAACAGTTAGAGTAGTCTGCACAGGAACACATCCAGGTGGGTTTTGAAACTCTCTAGAGAACGGAACTTCACAACATCCCTGGGCAGCCTGTTGCAGTGCTATGTCACCCTTACTGTAAAGAAGTTTCTCCTCATGTTGAGGTGAAATCTTCTATGTTCAAGTTTGAACCCATTCTTCCTTGTCTTACTACTGTGCACCACCAAAAAGAGCCTGGGTCCATCCACTTGACACCCACCCCTCAGATATTTACACACATTGATGAGATCCCCTCTCAGTCTTCTCTTCTCAAGACCAAATAGCACCAGGGATCTCAGTCTCTCTTCATAGGGGAGATACTCAAGTCCCCTAATCATCCTCGTGGCTCTCCATTGGATTCTCTCCAGCAGGTCTCTGTCTCTCTTGAACTGGGGAGCCCAAAACTGGACACAGCATTCCAGGTGTAGTTTTGCCAGGGCAGAGTAGAGAGGTAGAAGAACTGGCCTGCATCAGGAATAGTGTGGCCAGCAGGAACAGGGAAGTCATTCTGCCCCTATATTCAACACTGGTTAGACAACACCTTGAGTACTGTGTCCAGTTCTGGGCTCCTCAATTTAAGAAGGATATTGAGGGTAACAAGGCTGCTGAGAGGTCTTGAGCACAAGTCCTATGAGGAGAGATTGAGGGAGCTGGGGTTGTTTAGCCTGGAGAAGAGGAGTTCAGAGGAGACCTTATTGATGTCTACAACTACCCGAAAGGAAGTTGTAGCTGGGTGGGGGTTGGTCTCTTCTCCCAGGTAACCAGCAACAGAACAAGAGGACACAGTCTCAAGCTGCACCGGGGGAAATTTAGGCAAGGAGAAAGTTCTTCACAGAAAGAGTAATTGGCCAGTGGAATGGGCTGCCCAGGGAGGTGGTGGAGTCACCGTCCCTGTAGGTGTTCAAAAAAAGATTGGATGTGATACTTGAAGCCATGGTTTAGTTGTCATGAGGTATTAGGTAATAGTTTGGACTTGATGATCTCTGAGGTCTTTTCCAACCTGGTTGATTTTGTGATTCTGTGATAGTAAGGAAGTTGTCAGGATGAATTCATCACTTAGATTATGTCCACTAATGAGTGCTAATAGCCTTGCTGGCCCAAATCAGCTTCACTAAGGGCTTCCACACACAAACCTTGTGCAGTGGTCCCAGAAACCCCATATAATCTCTGCCATTCCCTTCCAGAAGTGTATTGTTAAGTATGCTGTTGACCAGATCCCTCAAAATCATGCCCATGCCTGGCTATGGACCCAGGTGATCTGGATTCTGACCTGTGGATTGACTTTATGGCCTAATCTTGAACCCATCTAATCAGAATGAACCTGCCTGGGCTCTTGTTTGGACCTGGTAACATCTCTGAATCTGCCCTTTTCACTTGATGGAGGCTGGGATGGGCCCTGGCTACTAAGATCCATTCTCTCCCAGTCCTCAGTGCTTCCTGACATGGACAAATGGACTTATCCTGGATACATCTAGATGCTAGTAAGATCTATTGTAAAAGGAAGCACAAGAAAAAACAGAAGCGGAAAAGCAATTATGATTAAATAAAGCTGGATCTCTTGTTTGATACATTGGTCAAAATTAATATTTTTATTTCTTGAAGGACAGCAGAAATCCACCCATTTTCTCTGAACAAAGATTTTCCAACAGAGGATTCAGATGACATGTCTGTGCATTAGGGTGTCTGGTGGGACAGCTCTTATTGCCAACTTGGCAAGTGTAGAAGTCAACCAAGTGATAATACAAAACTGTGATTTATTGCTAGGATATGTGACACTTGCCAGGGTATTGTCTATAGTCACTGGCCTAGCCTAACTAAGTGGAATTGACAGTGCTAGGTTAATAGTTCAACTTGATGGTCTTAAAGGTCTTTTGCAACATAAATCATTCTATGCTTCTATATGAGATCTGTGGCCAATGAGATTTATGCAGGCCCTCAATTTTAACCAAGCTTTAAAAAACAAACAAACAAACAAACAAACAAGAAGTTGTTCAGAAGACTATCTCAAAGGCACAAGACATGGGGGAAATTTGTACAATGTGGACAAAGTTATCAGAGAGTAAATGCAATTCCTGTTTTCATGGCATTAAAACACCACCATATTAGTTGTGTCAGAATCTGCATAAAAATTTAGAAATAGAACTAAACTGTGGAGAGAAAGCAGTCACAAAAAAGAAATATGAGGGAGAACAGAAAAATGTAGATTCTCTAGCACTTATCTGCTGTTTTGATAAAAATATTTGTGATTCTTTTGTTGGAAAGGAATCCATTATTTATATTTTTTCCAAGGAGGAAAAAAACACACAGGACTTCATTTAAATTGAGTGCTATTATTTATACATACAGCAAGCAAGCAATAAGTGACTTTAGAGGCTTTGGTCTGGTAGAAACGGCAGCTATTATCCACTATTCTGACTGGGAACATGAAGAGAAACTGTTTCTAGAAAACCTTTCAAATGTAACCAGCAGGAATGAAATCAACGTGCTTTGGAGAACATAGAGACTGCTGTTTTTAAGCAGCAAAAGAAAATACCAAAGCAGCGTTTATCAAGAAAGAAGTTCCCTTTTATTGCCAATGGATTCCATTCTTTGGGAATAAGGGGGGAGAGCAAATACTTTCAGAAAAAAAATACCTCCCAGAGTTGTTTTAAAGGAACAAAATTTCAACCTCTGCCAATGGAGAAATTCAGTAGTGAAAAATTAAAGTGGAAAAGAACAAAACAAAACAAAACAAAAATCTAATTTATTTTAGAAATTTATCATCCTTGTAGACATTTTTATGATTCTTTACTCCACCAAGGTAGTCTAAAGGAGTTGAGGATAAAATTGTCTGACTTAAGAAAACAGTTCTTAAATGACCTGGTTAAAAATAATTTTCATTTATAAGCTAATTAAGATTTGTGTTTTTAAATTCTCAGGAGGCCCATGCAATATTCAGAGGACACACAGTGTGATTTTAGAGTGGATATTCATGCATACTGAAGTAGGTGAAGCATTGTGTGAAGAAGTTCATGTATGTTATCATCATCACAGACTACACTATGTTCTCCCAGTTTATGCACAGGATCACATCTAATCCTATGCTTTGCTTATTCATCAGTAGTGGTCTCCTAAGTAGCCTTTTGTCTGGTTTCATCTGCTTAATGGCATTGTGATCATACAAAGGGATACGTTACATAAAGTCAGAAGACAAATCTAAATATATTGCTGCAATTATCTTTATCACTCACATTTCCAAAAGCCCTGTGAAGTTTGCTTGATGGCATATTTTTCTGGCATATTATGCAGACTGACATTGACTAGACAAGGCTTTCTTTTTTGAGAAAAAAATTCAGGTTGATTGTAATTGCTCAAAGCATCCCACCTGGTCTTTTAAATATATATACAAAATTGCTTTTCATTTAATTCACTTCAATAAATTAGCATTACAGGTCCAATTAAAAAAAAAAAAAAAAGAGGTTTCTAGTTGTCTGGGGATTGAGTCCATCATCAGTAAATTTGCAGATGACACCAAGCTGGGAGCAGGTGTTGATGTTAGAAGGTAGAAGGGCTCTGCAGAGGGACCTTGACCATCTAGACAGATGGGCAGAGTCCAACATGATGGCATTCAACAAGTCCAAGTGCCAGGTGCTGCACTTTGGCCACAACAACCCCATGCAGAGCTACAGGCTGGGGTCAGAGTGGCTGGAGAGCAGCCAGGTGGAAAGGGACCTGGAGGTACTGGTTGACAGCTGCCTGAACATGAGCCAGCAGTGTGCCCAGGTGGTCAAGAGAGCCAATGGCATCCTGGCCTGCATCAGGCATACTGTGGCCAGCAGGAGCAGGGAGGTCATTGTACCCCTGTACACAGCACTGGTTAGGCCACACCTTGAGTACTGTGTCCAGTTCTGGGCCCCTCAGTTTAGGAAAGATGTTGAATTGCTGGAGCATGTCCAGAGAAGGGCAACGAGGCTGGTGAGAGGCCTTGAGCACAAGCCCTATGAGGAGAGGCTGAGGGAGCTGGGACTGTTTAGCATGGAAAAGTGGAGGCTCAGAGGAGACCTCATTGCTGTCTACAACTACCTGAAGGGAGGTTGTAGCCAGGAGGGGGTTGGTCTCTTCTCCCAGGCAACCAGCACCAGAACAAGAGGACACAGTCTCAAGCTGTGCCAGGAGAGGTTTAGGCTGGAGGTGAGGAGAAAGTTCTTCACAGAGAGAGTGGTTGGCCATTGGAATGTGCTGCCCAGGGAGGTGGTGGAGTCACCATCCCTGGAGGTGTTCGAGAGGGGATTGGACGTGGCACTTGGTGCCACGGTTTAGACAGTCATAAGGTTTAGGGTGACAGGTTGGACTCGATGATCTTTGAGGTCTCTTCCAACCTTGATTCTTGATTCTTGATTCTTGATTCTTAAAGCCAGTTTTGCAATATATAGCAGTAGAACTCTTTTAGCTTTTTCTTTAGCTAACACTGGCACAAAATTAAATGATTCAGTTTACAATCCTTATCCACTCTCTTGCTAAATATATTGTGTCAAACACACAATAGAAAGTATGTTTCTGCCTTCTCATTGTCTTATCCCCCTCAGCTAGTAACAAACGTAGGATGTTGCTAGGATTTGTTTCGCTCCTGTTATGGTAAAAAAAATTTACATTTTATTTTTTATCAAATGATTTACCATGGACTTCTTTAGAGATATTTATATTCTGTAAAACTTTCCTATATTATTCAACAATTCATATATAATTCAGCATGATCAACTTCCATCTTCTCTCCCTACTTCAAAATTATTTCAGTATACCCTTTTTATGTAACTGTTTCATTAGAATACATATTAGATAATTTTTTTTAGTGCTTATATTCAAACAAATTACTCTATCAAAAGAGAGTAGGACCCTCTTAGAGTGGGAGGGTCTTTGCTTCAATTCTGAGGAAGAGACTGTGTAACAAAGATGTCTTGAATCCTTTGCTTTGATGTGCTTCTTAGATGGAAGCTACTTTAGAAACAAGAATAACACCATTTCCACTCCCATTTGTTGCAGGTTAAAGATTTATGAATGGCATTCATTTTGCCAGACACAGATATAAACAGGGGTCTACAGATACAAGGCTGTTATGTAGCCATTTCTGCTAGGTCATGATTCATCTCATCTGAATTAAGTCAGATGAACTGTATATTAATTTACTTATTCTTCACTGATTCTAAAGGAAGACTAAGATGGCTGACAGCATATTTCCTGTGAATCTTGGTTATTTTTTACAGCAGAGAAAAAGAATTAACCCATTAAAACATCTAGATATTTAGTGCAAATACTCAAATCTGTAAGAGGCTATAACTGATCATGCTAAGCTCCACTTTAAACATAAATAGAATGAGTATGAATATACATAATACAGTTACTTCTTCGTTTTACTGTTCAAAGTCAGTATTTAAATATGAAACATTGGTAGGCTGAGTGGTGCAAAGTTGACCAAAACAAAAAGACAAAAACAAAAACAAAAAGACTTGTTTACACTGAAAGGAGTGAATTTACTGCTGGTGCAAGTAAGCAGAGTTTTGTTTGACTCAGCGAACAGAATTGTTCTAAAAATAAGAAATCTTCTGGAAAGCTCTAATAATTTTTGTCCTGTTGTTCTCAGGGAAGGATTAAGCTATAAATTCAATTTAATTTTAATTGCTTTAAGTCTCTCAGGAACCACTACATAACAAATGGAGTCCCAGAGGTGAAAGTACTGAATTGGTCCTAGCGCTATGTTTAAATGAAACACAGAAAAAACTTCCCAATTAGCAGAGGCAGAAACTGAAATTATTTAGGAATTTATTTAATCTGAGGCAAATAGCTTTGAACACAACAATTGTCTAATTATACTATTTTAATACTCTACACTTGTATATGAAGAGGTGTTGGATGCTTAGAAGGGGGAGTAAATTCTTTAATTCCACTGAATGAAATGTGTTATCGTCTGCTTGACCTATGGCTCAGCAATTAAGGATGCAGGGCTCAATTGTCTAGAGAGATTATCTGGAATTCATTCATTGAGCTAGAAATGTTTAATTAACACACAAATCATAAAAAGAACATATATTGTTATGGTTTTGAGGAATCCTATAGAACCTTAAGAGAATATATTCATTAAAATAAACCCCCATAATAATAACTGACAGTTGTAGGGATTGCCTTGGCAAAACCATCTGCTGAGTGGGAAATCTTTAAAGCTCTCTTGTATATGGGGTTGTGTGAAGTTTATTGGTGAGGAGAAATTTAAGGAATTTCCCTTGAGATTCATTTTTTCAGAGATTTGTGATTTTAGTGGGAATTAGGTATCTGATCTCCCAGTCAGTACCCTGATATAAGGAGTAGGGGAGTCTGAAGAAGGGAGTAGAAAGTGAAACTGTGTATATTCATGTTAACAGAGTTCTTTAAGTGTCACAGAACGTGAGGGGCTGGAAGGGACATAAAAAAATCATCTAGTCCAACCCCACTGCCAGAATAGGACCACCTAGAGTAGGTCACACGAACGCATCCACGTGGGTCACCTTAAAGTACCCTTCCTGCCAAGCAGAAGTAGTTTGATGGCTACTCACCAACACACACTCATGCTGTATGGAGCTCCCTTTCCTCCTCATCCTTTGATCCATCACATTGACTTTAGGGTTTGCACATGGAGGCTTGGTACACATTTACAAAGCACTGTGACAACTGCAAACCAAAGTAAGTGGTAAATATTTAAAGAGGACGTGGTCGATGACAGAGGAATTTCAGACTGAAAGACATGCTGGACCAGGTCAGGTTTTTAGCATAAATCTATAGGCTTGTAATGCCAGGTCTTAACGACTCTATCACACATTTCATGGCTCAAAGTGCTCAAGGATTAAGACTTTGACAACATCAGCATAGGAGGGAGGAGAGAAAGGTATCAGAATCTATTGATAGAGAGACGTTGGTGGAGTAAAAAAAAATAATGGAAATGGGGAAAAATTAGAGAACTCACTTGAAAAGACTGTTGAGGAAAGAAGCAGAAGTTGAACAGATTTAGCTAAAATAGTGCTTGAAAATATAAGAGAATACTGGTAATGAATACAGTTTTGAGTTAATCTGTCCAGTGGATGAGGAACATCTAAATTCACTGCTTTGCTTTTTCCTTTCATTTCTGATCTCAGATGGGATTATTTATACTCCTAATGAAGTACAGAGGCATGTAAAGTGACGTTCAAATTCTTACAGACTATGACTTGTATTGACTACTTGACCATCCCATTTTAACAATTGTAAACCATGTAGAAGAATCACAAAGAAGTTCTGTGAGAAGGTCACTGAGGGTGATTGTAAGAGATCCCATCAGTTTACATTAGGAGAAAATCTGGTCTGGAATTTTAAGGTCTTTAAGGCAACAGTGGGAAGACAAGAAAGAGTCAAACGTGTTTTCATTCCTATCTTCTCTGTGTAAGGGAACTCATAGTTGTTCAAGGCCGTCAATTATTTGGCTCACTTTCATTTCAGTAGCAGTTAGGCCTCCAGATGTTTATATAATTCTATTAGGCCCATTGTAAGTAACATGTATACATTCTTCAGATATCTCACGGCAGTGAGAAGGCAGAGAAATTTGGAGAGCTTGCCAACAGAAAGCAGAATTTTGGATAGCAGAAAGACAGTAGAAATCAGACGCCAAAATGCAAGGTGCAAGACTACTTTCATTTAGAAGTAAAAAATGATTTGGTAAAAGTTAGTATGACTAAGTGGTACTGCAGACTGAGACGGAGGTACAGGTTGGAGGCATTAAAAATTTACTGTTGGCTGCCCTCCAGAGGAATTCCGTGACTGTCACCAAGGGTAGAATTTGGCTTACAGTCTGCACAATGTGAACTTTTCCTAATTGCACTACATATGCTACTTGCTACTTTTCCTTTTATCTTTTCTGTGCTTCATAGTGACTTGTCACTCTGTAAAGGACTTTTTCTCCCTTCCTTTGCAAAAGCATAAGCAAAACCAACATGTCTGCTACACCTACCTAGTCTCACGAGTGACTGACTTGCTTCAGTAACATGAATTTGTTTTCATCTCTCTTAAGTAATTGCTTGACGATAAAGCTGTTTCTTCATTACTTTAGAAATCTTTCTGGTGTCTTCCGTGCATTGCCTGCATCTGAGGCATATGGCCTGTTCTCTGGAGATGCCCACAGCTTCATCCGTTATTGTTACTTGAGGAGACATCAGTTCTTAATCAAGGGAATGTTGTGTAAGGCCATGTGCACTTGCACTTTCTCTGTCAATCCCAACAGCTGCATGCACAAACACAAATTAAACTATTAAGAATCTAAGGACTGCAATTAACTTCTGACTTATTTAATAAAATGGGTATTTCCAAAGAAGGGTCATATGAAAGGGACACACTGCATACCATTAAAAATGAAAGTCATATCCAAAGGGTGGCAAAACAAAAGTTTACTTTGATGTGATTCAAAGATGGCCATGGAAGAAGTAGAGAGTATTGAGTTTTATCTTGGGTTATGTTTTCACTTTGTGTAGAAACTATTAAATGATTTGGTGGAATTGATACAAAGACATTCTTGGATGTCTGTTTCCTACATGGAAGCAACCTTAACCTAGTGAAACATCTTTTGATAACTTGAGCATATTTTAGTTTATTTTAAAATGTTTGGAAGTGCATAATCTCATCCCTTTTTTTTTCCTTGTCACAAAGGTTTCTGGTCTGAAACTTATGAACAAAGAACATTACATTTATATTTCTCAAATGGTTTCAATCATCTGTTAGGCATTAAAGTAATTATGCATTTATAGACCACATTCCAAGCACGAATGTAGATCCATGCCTTTATTGGGCAATTGACTTGTGAAATCTGATTATATTTTGAATTATTTGATCACACACTATTGAGTTCATAACATCTGTAGAGATGCTAAGCATAAAATACTCTACTTATTATAGTCCAAGAGTCAATTAATTTGCTTTGAGAAACCAGCAGAGGCTTCAAGATGGCAAGATGTTGATACTTAACCATGCTATTGCCAAATCCCTATATAAAATAAGTTGGAGTCAATGAAAGCCAGACTGACTGTCAAATTGAATGAAAGCCAAATGCATAGCCAGAATCTCTGATAACAGGATTTGATGGAATTCCCAGGATTTGGTGGGATTCCAATAGATTCAGTTAAACTGTACTCATATATAGGAGGAGGCTATATGACCCAAGCTGGCAAAGTTGGGAAGAAAATAAAATTCAGATGCATTTTACAAATAATGGTTTAGCAGAATAAGACCAAATACTATTTATGATTGCAGATTCCTGTGATTAGTTAGGAGGATTACAGACATCATTAATACTTAGCAAGAAAATAGTGGTTTGACAGTTTCTGTTCTGTACAACATCACCAAATGTTCTTATCTTGGAAAATTAAGATGTAAAACAAGAAAAAGTCACAGTCTTATAAAAGAGTTTGTAATGTTCCTTTTTTATGTTCAACCAAGCTGCAACACAAACACCTTTTTATGCTTGAGGAGGACAGCAAGTGAAATCTTCACCGACTGACACTACATAGATATGTTATTGCACAAGATTTTGAAACACATTCACTGAACACGTCTTCCAGAACAAAATAAAACAAACAAACAAACAAACAAAACATCAACATCATCAACAACAAACAAAATCCATAAAACAAGCCAAAATAAAACAAAACAAAAACAACAACAAAAGAGAAGTCTTCTTCACACAACTCCAATGTGTAAAGAAGAGATGGTCTGCATAGATTCACAATAATTTCTTTCCATTCACCTCATAAATGAAATTAGAGGAGAGCTGAATTTGTGGACTCCTGTGTGCTGTTTTTTGTGTTGAGCTTGAATTGCTGCACTACTTTTTGTAATTCCAAGGATAACCAGAGGAATCCCTGTTGAGAACTACTCTGAAAATGCAACATAAATTCTGCTCTAGTGTATTCTTCCTAAGCTGGTATCTTATGGTGCTGGAACTAATGCTACCTGTTGTACTGCTTCTGATTAGTTCAGGAGAGAAATAGGACTCATAAAGATTTTACCAAGGGTTGTAAAGCTCTGGTGGGTGTGAACCGGGAACCTGGAAGTTAATGCCATGGTATTCACTAAACTCTAATACTTGAGTTTTCTTAAGCTTCACTGTTTTATACTGGTCAGATTAAGACACCAGCTCATCAGAAAACAACTAACTTCCAATGAGTGTAAAATTTAAGTTACAGTTTGCCACACTGTGTTTGCTTGTAACTGAGACATGATTTAGCTATTTGTTGGCCTCTGCTTTTGCTTCAGCTTTCTTTTGGTTGGGTAGGTTACAATCATTTCACAGTTTATACTCTCCCTTTGTAAAAAGATAAGGACTACACATCTTTCTATGTCCTAAGTCCTACTACTATCCATAAACTTATTGCTTTCCAACTCAGTAATGATTCATGCTTATTCCCATTCATTGATTTTCTTGTATCATTTTACCAAGGACTACTGCTGTGTCAAAATTCTCCAAGATGAACTCCTTCCCTCTATTATCTCAGTGCAGTATATCAACACTAAGCCTTGTATGCTTTACCAAGAAATCCCCTGCTGTTTGGCAGAGGGGTTCTTACCACAGAAATCAGCGTGTGGAGTAGTTCTAATTCTTATTATTCACCAGGTGTCTGTGCAAAACCATATTTTGACTTCAGCATGCAAAAAAAAAAAAAATTATGTTATCAAGTTAAAATACTTCCTTGAAGAGTGGGTGGGTAAACCTGCCTTTGGTATTACTGATTCCTCCAATGCAATATTATTATGTCAAATTCTCTTCACATTTTCAAGAAATATGCTGGCCCTGGTTGTTACAGCAGTACAGAGGAAATCATGTTAGTATCTTAGACACCAGCAAAATATCTTCTACAGTCAATGCCTTCCACAACATAACTTCTTTTTTGACAAAAAAGTTGTGTATCTTTCTCTTAACACTAGGACTTCAGTTCAGATAGAAAAAGTAGTGGCATTTATCAAATTCTCCCAATTTTTCCACAAAGGTGACTGGTCCTTTCTGGTTTTAATATTTGAAATTTTTGATTGGTATTGTTTTCTAAAATCAAAAGTATTAAACATTTCCCTGAACTCTCTGTCCTGGGCACATGCAATAATGTGTCAGTGGTTAGTTCTGTGCATGAATCTTGTTCGATACAAGAGTAAGGACAGCCCTACAAAAACAGTGTCCCTGTAAGATTTCTCTTTAGCTATTCCTGTTTTAAGCTGTATTTCTCTCTGGTCCCTCAAGCTGCTGACTTCACTTCTAATTTATATGTTTCCTGATCCCTGACAGCACTTTATTCTCTGCTGTGGTAACTCACCCACAAATTCTGCCTGCTCGTGTCCGAATGACTGTCTCTGTTCTTCAGACCACTTCTCTTGATGTCCTTCAGCAGAACCTGCCCTTTCTCTCTTTCCTGCCCCACTGTATTTCTTTACGTGAATCCTCGGTACTAAAAATTATTCAAACTATGGGACAGGCAGGCTTTACATCTCACCCTTGGAAAATACAGTCAGACATTTTGTTCTGATTCTGCCCATTTTTTCTTGAAACATCCTTTTCACCCTAATGACTTCAGGAAGGCTTAGGAGTGGCCTCATCAGTTTCAGGCTGCTGTTGAACTGACCCATCTGCACAAGCACTGCTTTTCTCCCATCTACAGCTACAGTCAGACAGCAGTGATGTAAAAGACTAAACCTGTTGACATTTGGTTACAAATTTAGTCTTTCCTCATCTTCCAGTTCTCCAGTCACTTCAAGAAAATATCTCCAGGCTCCATAAATACACAAAAGTCTTAAAATTAGGAAAAACTTGGAAATGATTCGCAAAGCTAATTAACTGTCATGTTAGTTTTCTATAATAATGCATGTGAGCAAGGCAGTTATCAATCTGAACACTCTCTAAAGAAAAAAAAATGAAAGTAATAGTTTACTGCCCCTTGAGGTTTTTGAGATTTCAGAGAGAAAATACAATTGAAATATACATGCTCTTTTCAGCTGTCATTTGAAATATCGTAATGCCAGTAGTCTCATGAAAGTATCATCCAAACATGCACATCGCAGAGGAGCATGGGAACCTCTTTTCTCCACATGAGTCATAGCTCCTATATAGCTCAGAAGGTCAGACCAGGCAGTTGGACTTCTGACTGTAAAAGAATCAGCCTTGGGTCAAACTTCTCTCAGCGGTGACAGGATGATATGTGACTAAAGCTTTTTCTTCTTTGCATTTTTATAAAGGGAAAGAAACGGTGCATGAAAGAGAAAGAGAGAATTCTTTAAACTGTATCATCAGCAGTATTAATCCATCACATATTTCATTACACATGGCTTCCTAAAGAATGGAAAATGCACACAACTTGATGACAGCACAACTTTACGTAAGTTGTTAATGCAGTCCTGTAATCCAGCTCTTTTTAAAGGTCAGCAGTGCAATCGAGAAAATACAGAAATGGAGAAGCATCTGAAAATGGAGTGGGATCAGTTGTCATGTCATAGAAAAACTTCACAAAATTAATAAAAGTTAAAATCTGGCAACAAAAGGAGACTTATTTAGAACCCTCAATGTGTTCAACCACATTTAAAATGCTCTTTAAAAATCCTATTTTAGTTAATTACTTAAAAATTCATCAATAGACACAGGATTTTTTGTTTAGATTCCTGCTGTGCCCTGCAGCAGACACACTACTATGAATTTTTGTTTGCTTGCCACTCAGTGTTCTACAGCTCAGATTCTTTGATATGAGTATAACTTGTGCAGAATGCTATATTTTACAAGCTGTACATTACACCAGCAGGAAACAGCTTTCTTTTTTTTAATAAATAGTGGATTCTGATAAAAGCTCCTGTCCCCAAGTGCTTCATCCAGCAGAACTAGACAGACGGCAGCAAGAAACAAAACAATGTGTAAACACAATGTACCCGGAATTAATGAAGTATTTAATCATAAGGTAAATAATAGAGAAAAATTAAAAGGGATAGGCAAGGGGGAAAAAGCATATGGTTTGGGATGACATTTTAATAGAGATGAGGAAAAGCGACATAAGAAGCTGTTCTATTATTATTTTGGCATTTGTCTTAGAATAAAGCCTGGGGAAGTAACCATGCCTAAAGCTGGGTCTGATTAATGCTACGGGAAGAAAATAATCAGAAAAGACATCCCATGTCATTCAACTTCTTGCAAGAGAATCTGAGTAGAGAAGAATCTTTTGATCCAGGATGATGCACAGAACTTATGTACCACAAGAACGGTTTCCTGTAACACGAAAAAACAAGTAAAGAATCATAGGATCCTTGTTAAATTACATTAAAGAAATAATGACTACAAACAAAAATACATGCTGTTCCACAAGGCATAGCCAGAACAAGGGCCCTGAAGTTCTTTCTGATGTTGTTATTAATTGAAAATTCAGGGGAATAGAGACCCCACACTACAAATTACAGGTGAAATGCAGGGGGAGAACAACTTGTTAAAGGCAAAACTAAGAAAATATAGTAGGTTTGGGATTTATGTTATGGCAATACTTGAGTTAGCCTCTGTTTCCTGTTCTTGTACACTTCCACGGTCAATGAAGAGATATTTAAATATCTGCTTTAGGGAGATAGGGGTAATTTTACCACAGAGCTGCCCATTTCTCTCTGGGGACTATGAAGAGGTGATAACTTATATGCATAAGTCTTTATCTGCTTAGCTAAATCCCACTTGATATCTTCTGATTCTTGGGCTGATATTATGCCAGACGGCCAAATAGCCTTTCAAAAGTATCTGGTGCCAAAGCAAAACCACTCTGGTGCTAGAATTTTTCTACAAGACCTCAAGGAAGAGAAAGAGTCTTGTACTGAAATCATTTACAACAGGTATAAGGCATATTGTTACTTTTCTTTTGGAAGAGATAAGCATGAGTGATAGTGAATAGCAGGTTGCTTGACTTCTACATGTAAAACCAGTATATTAGACTCATCATTTATTCAGAAATGAAAGAAATAAATCACTGAAAAGAGGCATGAGAAACAAATAGAAAGGAAAAATAAAGGATCAATAATTCTTTGAGCCATAGTTTCCTCCTGGATCTACTAAGAAATAGTAGGAGAAAGTAGGAGGTAAATCAGCAACACAATCCTGCACCTAGAATTGCTGAAAGTAAAATGTGTTACCTATGATACTTCAACAACATATGGAGCTTTGTTTTTTCAATACATGCCTTTAGGGAAGGAATGTTCTGCATAACTGTATCTGTTTTCTCAGCTAAGTGCAAAAGAAATAAAATATTAAAATGATGCTCATAAACAGGACACGGTTATACTGTTGAACAGACAATTACCTTTCAAACAAGCATTGTTCTTCCTTACTTTACAGAAAGAAGGATATCTTGCTGAGCAGGCCCTAAGAATTAGGAAAAGAAAAAAACCAACCTTGTTCTTATCATACTGTACAATGACTTTAGTGCAATGCAGATTTTCAAACACCAATTCACCTTTAACTGCATTATAACAATGTGTCTGTGACGTGAGTTGTTCCAAGGGAGGGAAGAGATTTGTGGGAGAGTGCAATGGCTGAGAGGAAAAAGTATATTAAAACTTTGATTGATGTGTGGCAGGTTGCCTATTAATTTGGTATGTATGTATGTGTTAGCTGAACACACTATGATTGCTTTGAGATAAATGAACAAATGATGCCATCGGGTATTGGTACCTATTTGCAATACTCAAGTTCTTTGCAGAGCATTCTGCAAGGCTGACAGACTGAAATTCATTCATAAGTGTGCATATTGACAGGAGAAGTATAGGAACAGAACAGACAAAAAATGATACCATCTGTTGTACACATCTTGAAAGGTAACAAAGAGAAGCAAGATTGGGTGCCTAAGGATTCGGTGACCAGTGACAATACGGATAGTGAATACAGAGGCAGTTTTTGCAGACATTTCTGCCTGAGTTAGTCCTACACACTTTTCATTCTTGATGGAAAAATATAATTTACTCATATGCACCATTCTATTTTCAGACAGAAAGAAGCCTAGGAAAAAAAAAAAAAGAAAAAAAAAAAGAAAAGCTTAATCAGGAAAAAAAAAATCACAAATGTTAAAGCCATTTATGCAGATAAAGGCTTTGCAGTGTTGGATTTTTAACAGCAGATGGTACTCTCTGAAGGTATAAGTTGCAGTACCACATGACTTCTGTTGTTTCAAAGTAATCATGATTGCCTAAGGCTCAGTTTCTTCTCTTAGGATAAGAAAGTATGTGGAAGAAAGAAAACAGATCTCAGTTTTTTTAAATGTTTTGACTGTATTTAGATTTATTGCTGTCATATTAAGAAACGTACTTGACTAATGCTTTTCAGCATTTGAGCATTCAGAGGTAAGGAAAGCAATTTAGATTGTGTTTATTTAGCCTTTGAGTTTAGTTGTCTATGCATATCTGTGAACTATTGGATACTGGCTGGTGGTTCTTCAGCATTAGTGAGATTCATTAAAATTTCCAGGGAAGCAAATGAGAAGTTAATTGTAAAGCCAAATTTATGTTCACTCTCCTGTTACATTTCTTCTAGTTAGTTTACCAGACATAGCTTTGCTGAGTTTATACTGTTTGAGATTCTGCTCTTAACAGTGCTCTTACATTATGAAATTCATCTGAAAGAAAAACAAAAAAAGTGAGTTTCCAAATAGTGATGATGCAGTTACAAAAAAACGTTCACAGTTTTATGGGATTGCTACTCTAATTGAAATTAAGACTGCTCATGTGTAAATGGATGAAAATGATTAGATGAATAAGCAAACTACTCTTTAATGTTGTGTTAGGAGAGGAAAGGGAGGAGAGCTAAAATAAACAAAGTTGAAAGCATCTGAAAGGATCTAGAAAACAAAATCACTGACAGAATTACTAAATATTCAGTTGAAAGTCTGATGAAACGCACATATAGTTTTTATTTCCTGACTTGAAAAGGAAAGATGATAGTTATTCTAACAAAATAAAGCCACAAAAAAATATACAGAGTATGATTTAGATAAATTGCATGCAATGTCTCATACAATTTTTTCCCCCTTCTCGTCAACTAATTTGCTGGACAGGTAAAATAAAGATTAACACTGAACAATTCATTATTGAAGCCAAAGTGCAGAGAAAACTTTGTGTTATAAATTCACCTCATCAGGCATTCAGCAAAACTCTTTTCAACGCCGTAACTGGTATGTCTCATACTCTAATTAGTAATATGTTGCTGAAGAACAGATAGCTTTGTTGCTGACAGTTGTAATGCATCCATTAATACACCTTCACACAAGGTTTTCGTTGACATCATATGATTATATTCTCAATTTATTTTTTGTTTCAGACAACAATCACATTTTCCTATCTCTTTACATATTACTGTCTACATATTTTGAACCTGGAAGTTATAACCCTGTACAAGAAGTTGTTTAGGAGTACATTTCTGAGGCAAAAGAGTATTAGAAACCTGCATCAAGGTTAAAGTACAAGTCAATATATCCATCCTCTCTGGAGCTATCCATCACTCAGTATTTATAATACCAAGTTAATGGCATGATAATGCTAGAAAAATCTGAGCTGCATAGACCAGCAAACATCCTTCTTGTCTTTGGTTGATTATCTTGATCAAAATTGAACTCCTGGGAATGTGTGAATATCCTGTCATTACCTGCAAAGTGCTCTTTGTTTTGTTTCAAACATATTAATGATAATATTATGAATAATAGGTAGCATCTGAATTTCCTGTCTGCATTTGCCAGTTTGTATATCTGTCAGTGAAATGTGGAAATGGAGAAGGAAGAAGGAGATTTGTTGCAGCAATTGATTTATCTAAAACAAACAAACAAAAGAAGTATTTCAAAATGAGAATTTACAGTGTAAACTATCACCCCATCAAATGCTAGAAAGTGACTGAAAAGAAAACTTTAAATTTTCTTCTTCCTTTCTCTTGGAGGTACACACTAAGCATTTGGGTTATGTTGCTATCATTTACCTAAAGGAAGCACTTCAGAGTTGTAAGCATGTGAGCATGTACGTTTTAGTAGTTCAGTAATTAAGCAAGCATTATAAAGCATGTCAACAATCACAGCAGGCTTCAATGGAGAGCCTTATTACAACAGATATTGAAAAAACACTAGGGTGGCTGTCACAGATTAGCAGGACTGGTACATTAGCAAATGGACATTGTGGGCTCAGGTAGGAAAATATAGTTTATTAATCAGAGTCATGATAATGCTGTTAGCTCCCTGTGGCAGCTAATTGTGGGTGCCAGATAATGTCGATGCATTTAAGGATCTGTTGCTATTTTCTATTACAGCCCTAGGGTATACAACTGCACTGTCCCAAAAGTGTTTAAAATGAGGAAGCAAATCTTTAAAACAGATCTGCATAACCACAGAATAAAAATATTCTAAAGAATACTATAAGATATTAATAAATTAATATAACTGTTCCCAAGAGGGATGTGTATCTCTAAAACTAGATGTTACTGGAACATGAACTAGGCACAGATCCTTCACATAGAGCAAATAGGACAGAGAAAAATTAGTATTCAAGGAGAAATATTTTTCCTTAGTGTGCTGTGCTAATCAAAGAAACAGAACAGTTGCAGTGAAGGGCACCCCAGGAGATCATCCAGTCCCAACTCATACTCAAAGCACATTCAACTAGAACAGGTTGTCCAGGCCCATAACCAGTCAGGCTTTGTTTGTCTCCATGGATGGAGACACCACAACTTTGCTGGGAAATCTGTTCCAATGGTCAATCTTTCACAATAAAAAAATATGTTTTCTCTATATTTAAACAGTATCTCATATTTCAATTAGTGCCTATGCACAGATGGTGAAAACTGAATTCTTCAGGCTTGTTCTGAAACCAAGTTTTCTGGGCCTAAGACTCTTGCAATAAATTCCTGGCAATTCTCTCTGCAACCTTAGGGAGAGCCTTTTACGCTTTAGCCCATCTGAAGCTTAGTCCTGTCAGGAACTTCTTATCTCTGTTTATTCTATCACCTTCCTAATTACTATATTTTCTCAATTGCTACCTTCCAGAGATCCTTCCTCAGATAAGCATCTTCTGCTGCCTTTATGAAGAGGGAGAAAGTTTCTCTCCTCTGTCCTTACATCATTCCAGAGTGAAATGGGTGAAAGAAAGCAGACAGCTCTTTGCTGCACAGATGGCAGCAAAGATGGCATCTGATGGCAAGGCCCTCTTAACAGAATATGTTACAGTTTGCAGAAAACTGTAGATGAATGTAAACATTTCAGGCTTTGATATGAGAGAGAAAAATAATGCCTTTAAGTCTTCTGACTTGGCATGCTGAATACTTTGAGTGTCTACTTGAATAATTTGTGATTGAGAATTTTAATATTTATCATCCAATCATCTCTGGATGATGCCTCTTGGAGTACGTACTTTGAAACTTCTTCAATTTGCTGTGAAAAAATAAGTTATTGTTTTTCAGGGTGATTTTTTTAAATGGGGTTGTACCATGCCATTCTTCTGTTGATAGTCTACAAAAATCAAATGAAAGTGGGTTCAGTTATAAGATTATTGAAAATAAAAACAAATTTGTGAGAAAAAATAGCATGTGAACGTATAAGTAAATGAAAAAGATAATTTATGCTTCAATGAGCACCCAGATCCCTTGGTACAACGGTGTTCCAGACAATCTCTTATTGTCTGTTTTGTCAATCATGTTCACAGTGAAGAGTTCCTAAAGTACTCATTGAATTGATAGCAGCTTCAAAAGAGTCTGTTTGGTCAACAGCACACATTCCTGAAGACTTGTATAGTAAAACATAAAAGCTTCCTAGGAAACACTAAAATCTGTTAGGTCAACCATTACATAAATCTGCCACATGGCATTCATTTAATTTTAAACATTCTTGAATTTCTTTCTGAACGTATGTGAATCATAAAATCATAGAGTTGGAAGGGACATTAAAAATAATTTATTTCCAACCTCTCAGTAGACCAGGTTGCTCAAAGCCTCATCCAGCTTGGTCTTAAACAGCAAAGGTTTATGCATTAATTTTTTTTTTTTTTGAGCACTAATTTATTTTGATTTTTTCCTGAACCAATTTATGAAAGAAAGGAGATAAGGTGTTAAAGAACCGTAAAATAGGAAATTAATCCCCTTTTTCATTATAACATTTCCCATAAGGCACTACTTGTTTTCAGGTGTGTAAGGTCTAGGGCTGATGTTCATGTGGCAGAGGATGGCAAGAAAAAGCACTTTAAAAAATATTGGAAAAGATTAGGTTATTTGTGGGTTAACAGAAATAAAAAATGAAAAAAAATTGACCTTTCTTTGTGCAATAACATGTAAAGTGCAAATAACAGGATAAGGTAAAATAGGTATTCTAGCTCTTTAGGGTAAAAACTTGTCATGGTTTGAGCCCACGCAGATAGCAATAAAGCACCATGCAGCCACTCCTACCCCCACTTTGTGGGATAGGGAGGAGAAAATACAACAAAAGCCTCAAGATCTGAGACAAAGTACAGGCAGGGCTCACTCACCAACTATGGTAATGAGCAGGAGACAAACTTGACTTGGGAAAACAAAATTAGTTTAATTTAAACAAAATCATCACCAATTCACGACTGGGACACTGAATGAGGAAGTGGTCAGTGATCTGCTACATCACTTAGGCTCACACAAATCTAGGGGTCTGGATAGGTTGCACCCAAGGGTGCTGAGTGAGTTGGCAGACGTATTTGCCAAGCCACTATCCATTATTTACCTGAAGTCCTGGCTAACCAGGGAGGTCCCAATGGACTGGAGGGTAGCAAACGTAATGCCTATCTACAAGAAAGGAAGAAAGGAGGATCTGGGAAACTATAGACCTGTTATTCTGACCTCAGTACCAGGGAAGGTTATGGAGCAGGTCATCTCAAGCACCATTACAAGCTATATAGAGGGCAATGAGGCGATCAGGCCATGTCCGCATGGGTTTATGAAGGGCAAGTCCTGCCTGACCAACCTGATCTCCTTCTACGACAAAACGACTATTGGATGAGGGAAAGGCTGTGGATGTTGTCTACCTAGACTTTCAAAAAGCCTTTGACACTGTTGCCCACAGAATTCTCATGGACAAACTGGCTGCTCGTGGCTTGGATGAGCACACACTCTGCTGGATAAAGCACTGGCTGGGCAAACAAGCCCAAAGAGTGGTGGTCAGTGGAGTTAAATCCAGCCAGTGGCTGGTCATAAGTTGTGTTCCTCAGGGCTCAGTGTTGGGACCACTTCTGTTTAACATCTTTATTGATGAAGACATAGAATGTGTCATCAGTAAGTTTGCAGATGACACCAAGCTGGGTGGGAGTTTTGATCTTTGTGAGTGTAGGGAGGCTCTGCAGAGGGACTTAGATAGATTGGATCAATGGGCCAATATTAATGGAATGAGCTTCAACAAGGCCAAATGCCAGGTCCTGCACTTGGGTCACAACAACCCCAAGCAATGCTACAGGCTTGGGGAAATGTGTCTGGAAAGCTCTCTGGCAGAAAGGGACCTGGGGGGTTCTAATCGATGGGCAACTGAATATGAGCAAGCAGTGTGCCCAGGTGGCCAAGAAAGCCAATGGCATCCTGGCTTATATCAGAAATGCTGTGTCCAGTAGGAGTAGGGAGGTGATTGTCTCTTTGTACTCAGCACTGGTGAGGCCACACCTCAAGTACTGTGTCCAGTTTTGGGCACCACAATACAAGAGAGATGTGGAGGTGCTAGAGTGAGTGCACAGGAGGGCAAAGAAGCTGGGGAAGGGTCTGGAGAAGAAAACTTATGAAGAGTGACTGAAGGAGCTGGGGCTGTTTAGTTTGAAAAAGAGAAGGCTGAGGGGAGACCTCACTGGTCTCTACACCTACCTGAAAGGACATTGTAAAGAGGCTGATGATCCTTGAGGTCTTTTCCAACCTCAGTGATTCTGTGATTCTGTGATTCTGGTGCTGGTCTCTTCTCCTAGGTAATTAGTGATAGAGCAAGAGGGAATGGACTCAAGCTACAACTGGGTAGGTTTAGACTGAACATTAGGAAAAAAATTTCCATGGAAAGATGGTCAGGCTTCAGAATGGGCTGCCCAGGGAGGTGGTTGAGTCACCAACCCTGGATGTGTTTAAAGGTGATTTGGATATGGTGCTTGGGGATATGGTTTAGGGGTGAACCTTGTAGAGTAGGGTTATCAGTTAGACTTGGTGATCCTGAGGATATTTTCCAACCTGAATATTTCTGTCACTGTGATTCTGATCAACACAACCAGAACTTAAATACATCTTTCCTCTTCCTCTCCCTTCCTCCTAAGCCCAGTTCTGCTTAGTATGGATCCCTTCCACAAGCTGTACATCCAACTGTGGACCGCTCTAGTATGGACCTCCCTTGAAATCAGTCCCCTGCTGCAGCATGGTGTCCATGTTATTTCAGAGGCACTGTCCTGTCACACAAGCCTTAATAAAATGTTCTTCTCTATTTTTCTTATAAGCCTCTTTTATATATTGAAAGGCTGCTATAAAGTGTCCCCAGAGCCTTCTCTTTTCCAGGCTAAACAACTGTAACTCTTTCAGACTTTCCTCATGGGAGAGCAGCTTCTCTGCTCATTTTTATGTCCATCCTCTTCACTCACTTCAACAGTTCCATACCTTTCTTGTACTGGTGTCCTCAGAATTGAAAGCAGAGTAAAAGGGCAGAATCACCTCCCTTGACCTGTTGGTACATATTTTTTTTTTATGCAATCCATGATACGATTAGCTTTCTGGGCTGCAAGAGCATATTTCCTGTTGTTGTTCAATTTTCACTCACCAGTATACCCAAGACCTTCTCCAGAGGGCTGCCTTTGATTTAATCATCCCTTAGTCTATACTGATACTGGAGATTCCTCTATCCCAGGTATACGATCTTGAACTCGGTATTTTTGAACCTTGTGATCTTTTCACTCCTCAAGCCTTTCAAGGAGCCTCTTCATAGTCCCCATCCTATCCAGTACCAACTTTTCTAAGTGTCTCTGAGAAGCTATCTCTTTTTTTCAGGTTGCGTGCTGAGTACAGGGCACAACTTCACATACATGGCCCAGTTGTGTCCCAATATAACTGACATCTCTCCATGAAGGGGTCATTCTCTATTGATATGTGGTTTGCATTGTATTGCTAAACTAATCCAACTGAAAGTTAGTAACTGCTTATGTACAAAGTAAGCTGAGAAAGGGAAAATTAGAAATTTGTGAAGCTTGACCAAATACTTAATTCCTGAAAAATGTTATTGGATTCCAATTTGAAGAATTAAAATTCTATTAAGGCTCTCAAGAGGCTGCTATGTCCATCCTGGTGTATCCTACAATTTTAGCCTGAGTAATCTTTAAATAGAAAACGCTCACCTGAAGCATCTCCCAGCTATGCATGGAAGAATTGCCTTTATGAAGTGCACAAGAGAATAGGGTAGGAAACAGTGAGAAATTGCAAGTGATCCTTGCCAGCTCTGTACTTGCCAAAAGAATCTAAAAAAAAAAAAAATAAGAAGTAAACAAACAAGCATACTTCATTAAGCAAAACATCGTACTAAAGTATTGAAGTGAGAAATAAATTATTTTCCTTTGAAAACAATCAATGAGCTGAAGCATCTACAAAAATTGGATATGCCTATCTGTAATTATAAGAAGTAAAGCTTTGATGTAACAGTGTTGCAGCTTAATCCCATTCGGCCTGAAGGCACATGTTCAGCCATCTCCAGAAAAGCAGGGCTCCATCATTCATAACAGTTACTTGGGAAGACAAACCCCATCACTCCAAATATCTCACTCTTCCTTCTTCCTCCTCCAGCTTTATATGCTGATCATGATGTCATATGGTATGGGTGATTCTTTTGGTCAGCTGAAGTCAGCTGTCCCAAATGTGTCTTCTGACTTCTTCTGCACCTCTGCACTACTCACTGGTGGGGTGCTGTGAGAAGCAGAAAAGATCTTGACTCTGTGTAAGCAGTGCTCAGCGATAGTTAAAACATCCCTAAATTATCAGCACTGTTTTCAGCACAAATCCAGAACATAGCATGATACAAGATGTTATTAAGAAAATTAACTCTATCCCACCCAAAACCAGAAGAAACAGTCATGTTGTTAGCAGAATACAGAGGTTTAGGTCGATGTTTTATAATACTTTCTGGTGACAGCGCTTGGAGTTAAGTGCCCATGTGAGGATATGTTATATGTTATTAATGGAGTAATGGTCAACAAATTCTTACTACAAAAAGCAGAGATATCAGTTATGCAAATCACCTATGGACATCTATATGAATGGAATAAAAAGTGTTTGGAAAGAAGTGGAGGGACACCTGGCATGACTTACAGGCCACCTAGAAATAAGAATGTTAGGGTAACAAAAAGAGTTGCAAGGAAGGTGGAGGTGACAGAGGAAATAGGAAACATTGATGGCAGGAAGAATGGAAAAAAAAAAAGAAATATCTTACTTTAGTGAAATGTAATAGGCTTGGGGAAAGCACTTTTGGTTTAAGTGGTTGAGACTAGGAAAAAAAAGCCTTAAGATCATAGACTGGAGAGAACAATTCAGTATTGTCTGGGGAATACAGTACATGTTCTTTTATTTTTATCTTTTCTTTCAGTCCTGTAATCCTGGATCATTCAAAGCTTTGTAAGTTTAGCCTTTTCTATGAACCTTTGACTATACTGGAAATCCAAGGATCATCCCAAATAGCTTTAGGCAATTTCAACTCAAGTGTGGGACAGAAGAAATCACTGTGCAGTAAGGACTTTACCCCAGAGACCCAATCTCAATGTTTCTTGGTGTCATGGGTTTAGCCAATTTAATCTGATGACAGGTACTCAATATCATGTTAGTGTCATGCCAGCTGCAAAAAGAAAGTGCTGACTGGAGCAAAGTATTGTGGGGCTTGTAGTTCAGATTACAACATAACATGCTTCCTGTTTCTATTTGCTGCTTCCAGTTTTGAGGTGTTGGTCTTTTCCGCTGGGCTGCCTTCAGGCTTGGGGTGTAGTTGGGGTCTTTGAATGGCTGGCTCTGCTGCTTCTTCAATTAAAGCTTGTTAAAATAATTTCTATACATTTTTTTTAAACTTTTTTTTCTTCCCCTGTAGTATGTTGCCATGTTAACATCACTCACTTTCTGGTGACCGCTGTGGCCCAGCCCTGGTTATGTTACATGGAACCTTCCTCACTTGTACTTGTTGTGTTCTTTCTGGTGGGGTTTATCACCACCAGAATGGCTTAAAGCTATGGTGCTGCTGTGTTGGCTACTAGATGATCCTTGTGGTCCTTTCCAACCCTGACTGATTCTGATTCTACTGGCATATAATGATGGGGTTACTCCACTAACCACTTGGTGTAGATGTCATCTTACCCAACTTACGGGGCCAGGTCTTGTCCAGAGTGATGCAGGTCTTTCCCAAGAATACCATCTGGAGATCTGCCTCAAGGCTGGATAATTATGAGTGGCAGAGTGTGTATCAGCATGTAGCAAGTGTCTAGGAACATGATCACCTCCAATTTATTGGAATTTTACCCCTGAAGAAGAGCAACATCTTAACAAAATGGTAAAATATTTGGGAAAGATATGTTGTCAGCCTGGAAGTTCTCAAGAGACAGAAATCACTGTGATGTGTAGAGGCTTGGCCCATGTTTATTGAACCCTTCTCATGACCTGTTCAGAGTGCTCAGGGGCAAGAGAAGGTCTCTGGACCTACAGGCAGACTAATGGGCACTGCAGATACTCAGGCCCAATAGCAGGCATGGCAGCTGCACCAGGGAGCCAGCCTGTGTCAGTGTCAGTTACTCCTAGTTTTCAGACTAGTTACTTGTGGGAGATGGAATGCTCAAAGCAAAACTGCTTGAAAAATTTCAGGTTTGGGAATAAGAATTAGTCTATTATTCTAAAAAGAAACCAAGATCACTTATTAAATTAAAAACAAGCAAAATACCCCACATTGGTCACACATCCTATGAGGAAGCAATTCTTTGTACTGCTGAGTAAAAAACACATCCTTGATCAAGACCAGAATGTTCCAGGAGTTTGTCCAAGGGCCCAAAACCCAATAACCGTTACAGTTATTAAGGCAAATTAAACCCTCTTGCATTTTCCCAGTGATAAGAAGAGGTTTTTTTTCCCTTTTATATCTATATTTTTCCTCCTCTTTAAGGTTAGCAAAAGGAAAGTGACAGGGAAGGACAAATATACAGCAAACATGAGATTTACATGGAAAATACTGTGATGGAAGGAAAGCAGAGCAGATTTATATTTGTTGCAGCTGATGAGTTATTCAAGGACATCACCCTCTGGCTGCAGTGTCATCAGATACCTTTGAAAGATCCCCAGGGTGAATGACAGAGTGGGTCAAGAATGACCTAGCTCAATCCCCTTTTTATTGTTTTTCATTGTAATCTGATTATCTGGTGCTACCATGTGTCAAAGTGACATTGTTTGACAACAGCATTGAATTCAATGGGAGCACAGGAGTGTGAAGGAAAAATATGTGCTTCACTCAATCCTTTTAACCTGCCTTGGAGATTACATGGATTTATTTTTTTAAGCTTGTTTACTTATTGGTGCAAATAACTAAAAGCTTGAATAGTTCTAATTAAACATACCATGGAACATATGACTCCTCATGTAACCAGGTAACTGGTGAATTCCTGACTAAGAGCCTGAGATCAGGAATTAACACAGTTATGATGACTGAAAAAAATCCTAGCCATAATTTCTATGTTTAACTACTTGATTTCCAATGGATGTGGAATCTACTGGAAGAATGAGAATATGGATAATCTGTTGAATAAAGACAACTTTGAAACGAGAGATAATGCTCTGGGAAGACCATGGAACTTTGGCTATACTTTCTTATGATCATGGTATAATTTATAAAATGTCTTTACATGACAGTTCATTTAAGGTTCTCTGCAATGATCAAATTCCCACATTCTTTCAGTGCAGGACAGAGAACTTGCAGAGCAGAGGGAATGGGGTTGAGGAAGTGGTGCTATTTTAAGAAAACAGTTAGAAGCTGCTGCAGGCACAAACACAGAAAACCAACACAGAACATAAATTATTTACGTGCAGCCACATAATCAGGGTCATGCTGGAAGAGGCACCCAACAAACAGCAAGACGCTGTGAGAGGTACTGTCAACATTTCCTTTAATAGACTGTGTCTCAATTTGTGTCCCAGCATGTGTATTGGCTATTGTACTGCTGGAGGTGAAGTCTTTCAGATGAGCTAGAAAATGAGGTTCTGACTACATGTGGTCACTAATGATCCCACGTTAGTCTCTCAAAGAGCAGGAGATAACTCAAGCATCCTGGAAGAGCTTCAGTTCAGATAATTACACTTTGCTGATCTAAATTTCACCCTTGGTTTTAATTAGGAAACATATTCTTAACTTGCTGCACTAACCTGATCTGTAGGTTCATTGCTTATGCTTTGGGTACTGCCATTTCAGAGAGGCATGACTCTATGTTTGGAATAAATGTTCTTAACATGAGAACAGTTCCATTTTTGCTGTTATAATGACATGTTCAATGACATTTTGAAGAATGGGTTGGGGAGGGCAGTGAGTCATCAATGCAAAATGAAAATGAGAAAATTCCAGTAAACTAGGATTGATTTCTTTTCTAACAAGTTAAAAAAAAATATTACATGAATTGAAAAATGTTGTTAGATCACGAAAACCAGAATGTTTGTCAGTGAAGGAAAAAGAGCTTCACTTGGCTTCTAAGTCTACAGGTAAAATTCTGGCTTGTATTTCCAACTTAAATTATCTGAACAGTGGACACACAATGTAATAACACCATGGTATAAAATAAATGAATAAAAATAATAAATAATAAACTGGGTATTTGCCTTCCTTGTAAATCTTAAATGTATTTTAGCCCAGCCTTAAATTGACTTGAAAGACTGAATAATGACAAATTTTATTGAACTGTAATCAGCACATTTGAACAGTGTGGTGACATTTGCTTGAAGTTCATGCTGAGAAGTGAGGTTGGTGCTCAAGCATGAAACTCCTTAGCTGTCTCTTAAATTGGTGACTTTAGTTTGGAAAAACAGATAATAATAGGTCTGTCAAAGAAACAACACCCTCAGGTACATAAGAGACAAAAATAAATCTAGTTGCCACAGTACTGCCAAGAGAGACCAAAAAGCACCAGCAGTAAATTAGATTGAGCAGAAGCTTGTAGCATGACAGTACAGAAAACATGATTGAGAACTGTGTATACAAAGGTGTCATGTCCTTGATCACGTTTCTTTGGGTTTCTCTGGGTAGTACTTTTCACCAGAAATACTGTGTATAGACTATTCCTGTCAATAACTAATGAGGGAACCAAACGAACAAACAAAAAAAAACTTTAATCAAGTTGGCAGCTGTTCATGGAAGGGGATTGAAACAGTTCATGATTAAGAGGCCAAAATGACTGAATAATGAGGAGTAATTAAAAAGCTAATTTATGACTAAACATTTAATTTTGATGATGGAGGTCAATTGGATTTTTATTATTAACTGTAAAGAAAAATGTGTCAGCCTCCAGGAGAAGGATATTTACCATTATTCTTATAATCACTTTACCAGATATTATTTTGACATTTATGAACAAATTCCCCTGCATTTTTACAAAAGGGCTGTACCTGGAAGAAAAGAGAATCTTTGTCCCAAAGAAAAATCTTTCCCATGGTATTTCCTAAGGAAAATTATGAAAACCCAGGTGGTCAACATAATTATATTTCCTCCATCATTATTTTATATGAATTTATGTGATTAATTCAGTATCAAAGTTGATTGTTGTTCTTTAGACAGCAAAATATTATTTCGTTGCACTTAAGACAACAAAATAGTATTTTCAGCTTTATGTTCTTTAAAGCAGCTGGAGTAAGTTTGGGAATGAGCATGATGTTTTTATTAGCACATCAGTAAAATGTTTCATCTAGATTTAGCATCTGATGGCAATTTCAGCAGGGTGTTGGTTTTTTTCTTTTGTAAAACTATAGTTTTACAACCCTTGAAAAAACCTACAGAAACCTATTTTTATTTGCTTCTATTTGCATAATATGCATCTTATCTGATTATAGATTTCTGTGTTATAACCACTCCGTGTAAGCTAGGATGGCTTTATGATCAGTGAAGAAGTGGGAAATTCAGAGCATGATTAATCTGATGATAACAGATTTTATTCTTGAAATGAAAATAATAAAATACTAGAACTATTAATCTTCTGTACTGATTAGATTCCCATTACTCAAATACACATACATGTGTATGTGAAATGAAGTAAATTCCACCTTTTAGACTGCAAAATATATTTGATCATACGACTGAGACAAAGGCATATTCTTCCTTAAAGATATTCTGAATTAAAGTGGGCAAGGTCCTGAACAACCCTAAACAAACCTATTTTGGGCATGAATTTGCACTAGATGACCTCTGGGGATCTCTCCCAGTCCACGTGAAATCTGTGAAATAAATCACACTAGCTGAAAGTAAAGGTCCTGAGAAGAGATTTAGCATATTAGCACAACAGTACTTTCATAATTCAGTAAAAACATTGTAAAGGACATATTTGATTGCTTCTCCTATTTTTTGTTTCTTTAGCTTCACCAGTGGAAAGCGTGAGATTGACCCTGATTATACATTATGCACACGCTGTTTATTTCCTCTGAGAGATAAAATTCAATCTTCTTTGCTTTCATGGAAAATTTCGTGCCTACCAAATTTACTTTCCCATAAAACAATGCTTAAGTACTTTATTGCTAACATGTTCCAAGTTGAACACCATTTAAGAGATTTTGTTGACCCACATAATTAGTTTGGCAAACAACTGAGCCCTGAGCCTATTATTAAGTTGATTTGTTGACAAAAGTAGGAAAGGATAGTTAGTCTGTCAGAAGGAGAAAAACAGGCTTCAAATTTCACCAAGATATAGTTAAAAAAAATGGAATCCAAGTTCCTATTCAAAACGTTGTTTTATAAATGTATTTTGTTCAACAGACCATGAACTAATCTCCAGCTGTTCATAGAGTCTATTTAAATGCACAATAATTCACACATTACTGGAAAGCAGGTATTTAGTTCTGAGAAATATAGTAAACAAATCACAAGTGATTTTCAATTTTATGAAGAAGCTACATTTTTCTGATAATGATTTATTTGCACAGCCATTTATTTTACCTTCTTTCTAGCATGTATTTCACTACAGAAATTTGGTTTTATACAAAGCAATCTTTAACTTCTATTATACCAGTAAATGTAGCTTTCATCTAAGCATCAGCACCACATTACACTAAGTATTGTCCATCTCATGTAACAAAAAGACCATAACGATCTCCAAGATTTTTCACCCAAACAAATATTCAGGCTTAAAAAGCATAAAATTTCATTTTTATATTCATAAGGATTTTCTGAGTTGTGGTGGGTTGAAATTACCCCCCAAAATAAAATTGCCAGACTAGCTCAGTGGAAGCAAAGGAAGCTATATTTACAAGCAAAATTAATATCTAGAATTATGAAATGCAATGAATACGTACAAAATGTACAATGTTTCCATGTATTTACAATTTATGAACAACACAAAAACCCCCCTGGACAAAACCAGGGGGTTACCAACAGCTTCCCCCTCTCGACTCCCTTCCCCCCACCCCTGTACAAGGGAAAAGAGAGAGAAGAGGAGAGTAGCTTTTTAGTACTTGGCCACAACCAGAATGTAGCCAAAGTCAGCAAGCCAGCAGAAGCTACCAGCTAGTATCTCCTAGAGTGAAGAAGCCGAGAGAGTTAGTTTATACAACTAACTTTATGTTAGTTGTCAGACCAATGGCATTATTTAGACCTTATCATTATTTTTCTTCTGCATACAATGGTAATTTATTCACATTCTATCACTTTCTACTCAATCTGTGGAAAATTTCCTAGGCAATAGCCTAAAACTGCCACATGAGTGAAAATTTTTGCATGACAGAGACTGCAAGACTATTGTAGCTAAAGTTGTGTAAGTTTTGTAATCTATGCATTTAGTGAATAAACCTGACTGCAGCAGCTGTTGATTGTTTCTTTCATCATTATGGAGAAATGTCGGCTTTTCTTTTGACCAAGCATTTATGCTTAGTTTATTTTTCAAGTTGTGTGTGAACTAATGGTATGCTAATCAGGGTAATGATTTCAAAAAGACATTTTAGTAATTCTTTAAATGCTTATTCATATTAATTGAGCTGAGAGGAAGCACATTATTATTTGTCATTAGCGTTAGGAGGCGTACTTACAACTGCCCATCCTCTAATTCAAATTATAAAGCTTATTATATGAAATACAATAAGCTCAGCATCAAAGCTGCTGTAAGTAATTATTTTGTTGTTGGTTTTCAGTTTTGTTGTTCTTAATTAAGCTCAACTTTTTCCTTTTCAAGTGGTAGGAAAATTTAAATGTCTTCTGCTGTTTGATTCAGAACAGTGGTAATATCCAAAAGCTAATACAGCTCCAAGGTTTATCTTGTAACTCATACAGAGTTTTGTTTTTTTCTTCTAGAAAAATTGATAATCATGACTGACTTTTTTGAAGTTGGTATTATGAATACACTAGAGGCAAAACCACTCAAAGAACCTCGAAGTCCCAATGAACTGCCAAAATCAGTAGGAATCTTCCCATTAAATTTGATAGTTGTGATCTACATTTCAAGGTGAACAGGAATCTGGCTTTTTGTGATTTTAATTCCGGGTATTTTAGGGAAGATAGAGAATGGGTTTGAAAAGCAGTTTAGGGCTTTCATTCTTTCTACGCTGAGCAGCTAAATGGCAACTATTGGAGCTCCTCATACAGCCATGGATTCATAGAGTTTCATATATAGTTTTATACATAGTTTTATATATAGTTAAGGCAAAAAATGTTAGTCTAACATCTCTGCTTCATGGTCACAGATCTCAGAACTTTACCTGTGGTAACTTAGAGTCTCATCAAACTAAGGTGTATCCGTCCACCCTGGTGCTCAGACTCTGCTATTAGCTACATAACAGAAGATCAAAAATGGCAATATCTTGTCTACCAGTATCCATGAATGACAAGGTAAAAATTCTGGTCCTCTTCCTTTCACATACTCTGAAACTGAAAACAAGTAATGTTTCTAGGGGGTATGTCCTTACCAGTCAATCTCCTTGCCTATTTCCAAGGGATTGTTTGGGATATACCTTGATGTGCAATGCTTGCACCAGAGAAGTCTAGTTGATGTTCTCTGGGCATTCATACAGTAGATGTTTCTCCAGCTGTAATATCTGGAGGATGAAAACTACCTGGCATCATGATGCATCTTCTGGATTAGACTGTGGTAAAAATCAACTGAAGAGCCAGTTCTGAGTTTCATCTGAGGTATTTATGTTTGTGTTTGTTGTCAGACAGGTAAATGCTTTCATCAGTATTCTAATATTTGTGTTGTTCACTTGTTCCACAAGAAAAAATTGCCTGGGACATCTAGGAAGAGAGAAAATGTGTGCGGGTTTCTAATTCTAGTCTTTTAGTTAAATTATATAGGAAAGGACGATATAGAAGCCATCTCAGACTCAAGCAAATACTTAATATAAAACTTCAACTATAAAATATTTCCTAGTTTCCTCTATTTTTATGTCTCTCATAGAATATTTACTTCTTCCAAATCAGAACAAAAAAACCCCTACAAACAAACAAATAAAAACCCAAACAAACAACAACAATTATATAGTCTGATTAAGGCAGGAAGTATTTTAGAATAATCTAATTAATAGACGTATATTACACTTCTGACTACCAGTTTAGAGTACGATCTGTAGGGAAACCCTATGATTATGAATCTAGAGATAACAAAACTCATAGGAAAGCCTGTCATCTCCTAAGTGTTTGAAGTTTATTCATCCTTGCTCAGTTTTCCAATGGATTCTACAAGCCATCAGACAGTAATTACTAGAGGTTTTGGAATTGGTTTAGCTCTTCTTCTGTGAGTCTGGACATTACATCAGTCAGTGTGAAGAGGCTCCTGCTTTCTGTCTTGGGGATCTTAGTCCAATATTTGCTCATGGGTAAAAGTGCTCTGTACACTTACATCATCAAAAGATTGCAGGATCAAAACTTTCTGTGGTTACCAAAGTGAGAACTCTAAGAGGGCTTTCTAATATCGTGGAATCATAGAATGCTAGGGTTTGGAAGGGACTTACAGAGATCATCAAGCCCAACACCCCTGCAAAGCATGACCACTTAGGCCAGGTCATACAAGAGCACTTCCAGGTAGGTTTTGAAGATCCTTAGAGAAGGAGACTTCACAACCTCTCTGGGCAGCCTGCTCCAGTGTTCCAACTTCACAACAACAAAAAAAAAAAAAAAAATCAGGTTGAGATGGAAATTCCTGACAGCCAGCCTTCAGGTATTTTTAGATATTGATAAGGTCCCCTCTCAGCCTTCTGCAAACTAAACCACCCCAGTTAAATGTAGACAATGATTCTATCTGCATCTCAAATATTTGGTATAAATGAAGACAGGGTTGTCAGAAAAACATTCTAAGATTAATTACTGCTGATAGGAGGAGATGACAGAGTGATGTCTTGTATGTTCAATTTTTTTTCCATAAAATGGGATTTACATTCTAACTTTATGTAGTTGATGAGATATGAAAATCTCCTTTACATTTTCCTGGCTTCTGTAAGTTTTTGGGGGGTTTATTATTGGGTTTTTTGTTTGCTTGTTTGTTTTGTATGTGTGTGCTTCTTTGCTATAAAAGGCAAATAAATACTACCTAACATGAACTTCGAGTTCATATGATTATTGGCCACATTAAAACACATTTCACTGAAATTCATTGGACTGAATTTTTATGATGCAGTATAGCTAGCTATAAAGGACTATGGCAATGAAATTGCATGGCTACATAAAAAGCAGTCCTATCATTCCAAATTGGTAGATGGATAGGTCAATAAGCTTCTATGCCAAGGCAGTGATTAGCTCTTTTTATATACTTATGCATCAAGTTTCTTATGGCACTCAGACACATTGCATTTAGAGGCCACAAGAAGAGTGGCAAAAATGAAAAATATAAAAAGCGAGAGCAATGGTGCAGAAAGGAAACAAAGGAGATAAGCTTGTAATGAGGGATACATTTATGGGTTTGGTCATGAACAACCACCACTAAATCTACACATGGTGTGGAGCTCCAGATATTGAGGAACTAGAATAATTTTCAGAACAAAGATCAGAGAACAGTTCTCACAGCATGACAAAACTGTTACTATACATGAGGTGTTATTAGACCCTGTAGCAGTATACTCAATGAAAAGTGTTTCAAGCTTCAATTTTGTGAGAGTTTTGTTTATTTAACTGAACTCTTTTGAATAGAACTATTTCTGTGATCATATGGAAAAATGAAGAAAATTTGGAAGAGTGACTGACATCATCAGAGCTTATCTGTGGAAGTGAAAATGAGCTGAATAAGCCATGCATGGGGCTTGGCAGGGCTGAATGTAGCAGAGTTCTAACTCTCTTAGAGTTCCTCTCTGGTTTTTAAATAACTTGCTTTGACTGTTATATAAGAACAGCTCCTACAGAGATAAACTAAACTCTTACAGAGTCATTTCTCTCTTTTAGAATACAAACTCAGTTGAATGAAGAGTCTTGGTTTGTGTTTGCTTTTCAAAGTTTTATTGAATTCCTGAATGAACCACTACATATTCCTTTGCTTTTGACAAAGAACTATTTGTTTTATTGCTGATTATTGATTTTTTTTTTTTTTGGTGGTTTGTCACTGTGTTGGTGTTTTTTTTTTTTTGTGTTTTTTTTTTTTTTTTCCCCAGAAGTGGGCAATTTTATCATGTATGAATTTGGTCAATTTTGTTTTCTTCAATAACATCCTGGAAAGGAGCATCACCTCATCTGTACAAAAACATGCATCTTTATTACTGCTGTTGTTGCATTCTGGAACACTGGCCTTGCAATAGCCAGAAGTTAATCGTGCAACAAAATGTTTAGCTCTTTAAAATGCAATGTGAACATGTGAAAGATGTGGGTTTTCTTAGTTTGTAAGTGTTGTTACTGACAGGACATAAATATCCCATATCATAAAGTACTTCCTTGTTCCAAACTTCTTTCAGTATTTGTTGTGGTTGAGGGGGGAATTATTAATTAATTACCCTCACAACAATAATAAATGATATGGCAAACAGGTATTAATAAAAATAGTAACCCTTTATTAATAATATATGCCAAAACTCGTTAAATAGGATCGTTATACAGTTGGAATATATATTTACAATGGGAATATGCAGTCTTATGGCATAATACAAACAATTCAACACAAACTAGGAGGAAATAACTTGGAAAGAGAAAGTTCTCGAGAGCAGATAGCACTCAATTACAGTGGGGGGAGGCTTGTTAAGAACCTTTAAACGCAAAGGGCAATGAATTAACTACTCACAGCTGGTTTTACCCACATGGGGGATGCTGCTGCCGCTGTGTTAGCTTTGGGGCGCTCTCATACAGCATGGGCACGGCAGATTGCCAGCAAGGAGAGTTTACTGCATGGTCCCAGGATGATCTGTGTTCAGCGGACGGCGAGAAGTTAATGACACTCTTCGTGACGAGCGCTTGCTTGGTTTCTGGGTAAATTGAGACACGGCACGATGCTAGTGGCAAGGGGAAGTAGGCTAGGCAGATCCACCTTCTAGGCTCGTGGCTTCTCCGGCTTGCATGTGTATGGCTCGTGCCTATATCCTAGGCTCTGGACCAGGCACTCAAGGCAGGGCAGGGCAACTGGAGGTAGATTCTATGAGACGAGTCCAAGTAAGTTTGAAGCAAGGTTTGAGCAAAGCTTGAGCAAGGCAGAGGTGACTACCAAGTCACTTGTATATATACAAATTGCCAGAGATCGATTGGTCCAATGGGGCATTGAAGCTAACCTGTAGCTGTCCAATGGAATGGTGTTCTGCCAGGCTATAGCCATAAAAGGCAGAAGGCAAAGACCTTGTATGTGGGGGAGCAGTGGTCAGCTTACATGCTGTCACCCCAGATAAACCTCTTGTTTACCAGACAGGCAAGACTCCTGTCCCCTTTGCTCTTTTTCCCACATTGCCCTGTTTTTCTGCAGGAAGGAGGGGAGAGAAAGGAACCTTGTCTAGACATTTTAAGGCCTGTCTGGGTTTGTACTGGGCCGTGTCATGGCCCTACCATGACAGTATTGCAAGAATCATAACAAAACGTAATGTCATGAACCTCAGTAGACTGGGGAAAGGGGGAAGAAAAGCTTTAATTTCATGCTTATAAGTTTTCTTATCATAAACTCCTGTCCAAATAGAAAAAAAGTAATTGAAATACAATGAGGAGTAGATAATTTATTTACATATTTGGGAGTGGACATATGTTCTTCAGGTACTTTTAGACATTTTAAAACAGCAATGTCAAATTTTCAACAAAGCACAGCATTTCAGTACTTGAATTTGAAATATCTGAACACTTCAAAGTGGCCAGAACCTTCTCAGTAGGTTTTTGTCTGAAAACAATTGTCACTGACCATAACAGCACATGAACTTACTCTCCAATCTTGTTGCAATTGTTGAGATGTAAGAATGTTCTCAAAGTCAAGGGTGATCATTCTCCCTGTATTTCTACAGATATATTTGAATACACAATATGCTGGAGGTATGTGAAACAGAACTTGAATTCAGTCTTGTAATTCTGCTTGAATTTAGAACATTTGTTAAACTAAAAGAATATTAGACAGACAAGCCAATTCAGCATGAAAAAGAAATATCTGACCCAGTAAACATTTTTATTATTGCTTGACTAACACGTCCCTTTATTTCAACCATATTCCAGAATAGAAACAGTACGGAACACATGGGCTTCACAGTGCAAAATCAGAGTCCTTTAGCTCTTCTGGAAACAAATTCCACTAGAAATATCTCTTTCCATATTCTCACACTTTCCTGAGAGTTGTACACTTGTAGGATATCATCCTATAACTGAAGTTTGTTTTCCAAGATATTAAGAGAAATCATATCAACTCTTCAAATATGGAAGATGTTTGGGGAAAGTAAAGACTTTTCATATGATGAACTAGTTCATTTTCAGTGAATCAAGAGGATAAGCCATCCAAATTCTTTCTCACTGCCAGAAGCTCTGAAAGAAAATGTTGCTGGTGAGAATCTGATGTGACATACAGAACTAATCTATATGTCTTGGCTTTACACTTTACACTAGAAGCTGCTCTGGGGCTGGATTGACTTTCTGTACTGCAGTTAAGGCTTTTCAGTGTCTAGAGATGCTATTACAATGGTAGTCATTCTCCTTCACAGGAAAATAATCTGTATTAAAGAACAGGCTCATAGATAATAATCCAGACAAAGGTACAAAGTGGGGGTATAGTTTACAGTTCATTCGCTCTCACAGATTCACTAAAGTATTTTTGACTAAATAATTCATATTAAAATATCAAGAGGGAAAGAAGAAGAGGGGGAGAAACACATAACACATTAGTCTCATAAACAAATATAACAATCACAATGCTAATTATCCATACAATCACTGCAATTCTCAACAGACTGATTTAGTTCAAGTGGAGTAGAAACAGATGAGTTCTCAAATTGCTTTTGATTTGTTTTGCTTCTCATGTGTGGCAACCGATCAGCAGTAATAAAATGAATAAATGTGTCTATGTACAATATGTATTTTTGCCAGATCAGAAAAACACCATGCTCTTGAAAGTAAAGGTATGCAATACCTATGCAACCAACTTGTTCAAGTAAAGCTACCATATACCAACTTCCCTGTTGCTGCAGTTTGCTATACAATGTTAGTAATTTGGTTTGGCTTGGTCTGGGGTGAAAAAGATTTAAAGACATATCATCTGACATAGTAATATGTGAGGATCAGATAACTCTTTTTAACCTGGGTGTGTAACTGAATGCCCAGACTGATTAGGTGTTTAAGTTATGAGATACTAATTTCTCACCTATTTTTTTACCTTAACCCTACCACTGCTTGGTTTATAGGCTATATGTGCTCTATAGATGATCTAAGGTGATCAGACAAGACTGTTCTTTAGAAAATTGCAGCTTTATTCGTTGAGAGACTGAAAGACATAGCAAGGAGTGGGAGACATCGCAATCTAAAGAACCAGTTTTTGCTCCTAACTGATGTAAATTTTCCATGGATTACTGATAGAATTTTTAAACCAATCAAAGTTTGCTTTTACAGGAACAGTTTTCCTTTCCCAGGCAGCCAGCCTGATATTCTGGGTCTATGTTGGTACAATTGCATCTAGAGGTGGTCAGAATAACTCTCTGAACAGAAGTCAAATGAACAGAAGGTTGACAAGTTTGGTTATTTTTCACCAAAAATCTGTATGCTCTGAAGTTCATCTGTAAAAAGAGAGGGATAAAAGCATCTCACTGACCATGCAGTGAAAATAATTAAAGCCTGAAGCACAATAATTTCTAAGGCCTTGAAAAAGAAAACATAAAGACAGAAAACATTAGGCAAAAAAACAAACAAAAAGCTAACAACAAAAATATTTTTCAGTGGAGTATAATGGAGGGAGCGTGAAGTAAATTTACCCTCATGTTAGAAAAAAAAGGAAGAACATAGTTCCTGTGCTCTTATGTGCTGGACATGGACAATAGCCAGATTCCTAAGGCCTAAAGAAGCTAGATCTGATAGTATGTGAAACTTTTTCATTTTGAGAAAAGGATCACAGCGTGACAAACAATATACAAATTATCTGTGTATTATCTGATGACCAATTGTTAAAGATTAAGGTAATATCCTGCAGTTTTTATGATGGGAGAGCTGCTTCCAGACTTATGACTAGTAGAAATTGACCTTCTGATTTCACTTCATGCTAACTATACAGATCTCAGGTGCAAGAAAGTGAAAATAAATGATTTGCATTATGCATTTAAGCAAAAAATGTCAAGGCTTGCCACGTGGGGATGTCTCACTGTTAACTAGTCTTCACACTCATTGCTCTTCAGTTTTAGGCATAGCCAAACATCAATGCTGAAGTTCTGTTTGGATAACCACAGCTCAAATAATAAAATATTACACACATATGAAAAGTAAATGAACCAATGTACCATCTCTTCAGTGTGAAAACAAACATCACTAAATCTTCCTACCTCTATTTCAATGGAAATCCCATTATTTTATTTGTAATACACAAATCACAGAGAAACCCACTAATGTGGCATGAAGCTAAGACACACAATTGCAAACAAACAGACTTTGCAAATGATTAAATGACCGTTCAAGTGAACTTTACACAGAAAATGAACAAGAACATGATTTATTTGGAAAGTTTCATTTGGCTTGGCAAGTTAAACTTGTCTTTTAGAGATGCCTCAGGCTTTCTTCTTCATGGTTTTCTCTGTTATGACATCATTTGTATCTGTATATCTCTATTTTATATTTTTTTCTCAGTACTCATTGTAAAACTAGAAATAAGTTCAGTAAATATTTCTAAGCATTAAAGAACTGTCCCATAAACCAAGACCAGATTATTGTTTTGAATTTGAAATTGCAGGTCATAGGTAGTGTTAAAAAACAGACTGATTATTTCTATCAAACAGCCATTAGTTTCTGAGATGTAAATTTGTTTACATGATGTTGTTAACTCCCTAAGGTAAAAATACTGCTAATATTTAATTTGCAATTATATAAAAAGATATTATGTATGTGAATAAATGGAAAATAATATATGCAACTGATCATTTCTCTGGATCGATATACAATATGAACATGCAGTTGACAATATCTTCAAAAAAACTAGGATTACATCAAAATTAAAAAATTGTGCATTGTGGGCAAGTATAACTCTGGGAAAACCACTATTTTTTTAGATTTAGAAAATGTTGACATAGCAAATTATCTTGGAAGAAACCTGAAACTTGACTCAGCTCATAAAGGTTGTCTCTGTAATGAAAAGAAATTCAGGAATAAATTTCCTTTGAAGCAGGTTTCCTGATTTCCAGTCAAATTCAATTATATTTTTTCTTGTAAGTTACTTTTTCTTTTGGTCATTCGATGCCATACTTGAACAGAGCTGCATTCAAGCCTCTATATTTTCAGAAACTTCAAATGTGATATTAGTAATATTTTCTGGTGTAGGAAAACTAGAGAGTTGGTACTGCCCAATTGCTGTTAAGAAGTATATTCAAAAACAGCTCTTTAGAAAACATTCTGGCATGGAAGGGGATACATAAGACACACATTAATAGTTTTGCAGAAGCATATCTGCCCTGTAATGTGCAGACAAACCTGAGATGATTCATCTGGAACTTCAAGGGCAGAAGCACATGTTTTAAAAACATCCAAATCAGTTGCATGTGTCTCTGTCAGTCAGAACTGAATTTAGCTAGACCTGAATCATGTTATTATAAATGTCTGCAACTGAGATATCATCTTTTGGCAGTGTCAGTTGGCTCTTATCTATCTGTAAAGACTTATTGAGGAACATGGGGCAGGAGGAAAAAAGAGTAGGAGTATTCACGGAAGATATTCTTCCTGAATCCGTGAGAAGTTAGTCTGAGCCTGAAGTTTCATCTTGTCAATACAAAATATAAAAATCTTCTTTACATCACATCACATAGCTATATTATCAATCTATGTGTAGCATGTTTTTCTGATCATCATACATAGCAAAGTCCACAGTCAATAGAGTGAAGATTAAATTTCTTCACTGAACTGCTTTGGTTCCTTGCAATCTCAAACAGTTGTTTCTTAGAATGAGACATCTAGGAGAAGACAAGCCTTTAGATGGTGAGATTGTGTGTATACCATTATTGTTCTGCATACATCCATCAAATTTAATTTCATCAAGTTCTATTTCAGTTAAATAAAACAATACAAATGAATGAAAAACATATGGCATGTTGTTGCCTTGGAAAACTACTATATTTAGTCACTGCAAGATACCTTTTAATTATATTTTTTGAATGTAAGCTGGGGTTTGTTTACCATAAAATTGTTTGGTGGCTTTTTTTTTTTTTTTTAATTAAGTTTTTATTCTGGTAGGCATTTACAGGTATACAACATGTCTTGTGAAGTAACAATTTTCAAATAAACAGTTTACAACGGTCCTAAGTCTCAAGCTGAATTTTTCTGGACATTAAATATTTTTAAGTTGGGTAGTAATGGACCTAGATTGATCTCCATAGTAAATCATTATTCCTTACACTGACAGTTTAAGACTCACTGAAATTTCCAAAACAATTTCCAACCACCTTCCACTTCTCCTTTCCAAAGTGTAGTAAGGAAAAAATCAGATGATGTGTCCTAAAATAGCTGATTGTGTAACTTCATCGACTATTGCCCATCTTCTGAAATACTCTCTGCAAATGAAGAGTTGATCCAACAACTTGGCAATACTTAGTTACTCATTCAAATGTCAATTCTTCATAATTTGTTTCAAGATTTCCTTTCCTCAACTTTGTTGTGCAACAGTGAGCTAAACATTTTATCTGAGATTTACAAGGAGACCTGGGCTTGTTGCGTCTAGAAGAAACTCTGAGGTTGTCTAAATTCTCTAAAGTGTTAATGAAGAGGATAGGACACCTAAGGACAGGATCCATAGAAGCTAACTTGCTGCTTCAAGGCTGTCTTCCACTTTTTGCCTTAGAGCTAATATATAACGCAAAGTTGGCACTTTGGACTCTACTTCTTCCTTGGTGTTATTTTTTTTGACTAGTTGTACTTCCACTCTGCATCTGGACACTTAACTTTCCTCTTTTAAACTCTAAAGAGTCGGTGCACATTGCTAATAGTGACTTCTTTGTCCTTTACTCTTAGGTAGTACAGACAAATGCCACACAAGCAAAGTGAAGACTTCACAATTTTCCAGTTGTCTAAAAATTGCATTTACTGACCACACATTTTTTAATGTGTTTTTCATTTGCTTGTTTGTTTTTGTTTTGGTTTTGTTTCCTGTTTTGGTTTTGTGTAAAATATTTTGTGGCTTAAGGAAGAAGCACTCTTCTGAAGCTTAGTCCTTTTATTCTGGCATGAAGAGAAGACTTTTGGGTTCAACTGGGTTGGAAGGTCTGCTCTGCAGTCCTAACATTGAAGTTCATAGGATTGACTAGGACAAGGAATTTTGTTTTGACTTTTTGTCTTTACTAATATGATATACCCAATGCTTTCTCCTAAAAGATATTTTAATTTTACTAGCAAAATGTTCTAAGACCTGATATATATTTCAGGTCTAAAGTATCGGATTATCAGATATTTTTCTTAGAAACAAAGCTGTGAAAGATATGAAATACTGTGAGGTGTCAGATTGTATGTAGACATCAGACTCCTACTTACAGTTCTATTTATTGAGCAGAAAGACATTTACTGAGAACGTGTGTGAGAGAGTAACAGATAGTGACTCAAATCTTGAATCTGTGCTCATTCAGTGAGGCTTAGGATGTTCACTTTATTTCTTCCTTTAGGTTTTCTGTTGGGCAAACAACTAAATTATATGCCTTTACTTTAAGATTGGTTCTCTCATGGATTAAATCTTGCCATGAGTGAAAGCAGTCTTGAGAGTCAATATCATTGTCTGCCCAGTTAGTCCTAAATTTAACAGTCCAGGTCTGTCAATGATATCTTCCCATTCTTCTTTTCACTCTGGATAATTGTAAACTCCCCCTGAGGAATCCCAGAACCACTATCTCTCCATTGCTGTATTTCAGTGCTCAGAATACCTAAGGTGCCATTTTATGCATTTTAGAAATGGCTTGGAAAGAACATCCTGGGGGATAAGGCAATACTGGATAACAGAATAGGACTAGACGTAGAACAGCCAGCTTTGTAATGTTGCTATCTTCACTACAGAGGATTCACACAACAGATTTGTCATTCTGAATTCATACTGGAAAGTCTTCATTTAAGTGTTACTTTTAACTAGGCATAGATATGTTGGCACCTTTATCTAAAAAAAAAAGTGGAAAATCAATCTAACTGGTTCAGGGCTTGCAAAATGTTGAATATGTCATGACTCATAATAAATAATCTTTTTTCAGTTGCAGCAAAATCATGCCATACACAGGTATTACTGGAGCCAGTAACAATTGCTATTTTTAAGGAAGAAACATTAAAAGTCAATAAATTCAGTTCTCTGCCATGACAAGACACCACATCTTATATTCCTTATTCTTAAATAAAAAGAATTTCAAGTGATAAACAGAGGATTTTTTCTGCTCACTGATCTGATGCCTAAGCCTTCTATTATTTTTCTTTTTAAATCATATATTGAAGCTGTTGTTTCTTCAGGAGAAGAAAACGTTTCATATGCCTTGAATATGTGATATATATAATCCACCTACTGATCAATTAAGATTTCTATAGTGTCTGACAATCAGATATTTTCTTTCTCCTACTCTGAATATGAGACACAGTCACAAAAAAGCAGTATCAATAGTATTACAAAGACACTGAGTCCTGATTGGACTAGGGGAAAACATCTGCAAATTCATATGAAGAAAGGAACAATTGCACTGTTTTTTTTCTTTTCTTTTTCCTTTTCTTTTTTTTTATTTTTCTTTTTTTCTTTTTCTTTTTCTTTTTCTTTTTCTTTTTCTTTTTCTTTTTCTTTTTCTTTTTCTTTTTCTTTTTCTTTTTCTTTTTCTTTTTTTTTTCTTTCTTTTCTTTTTCTTTTTCTTTTTCTTTTTCTTTTTCTTTTTCTTTTTCTTTTTCTTTTTCTTTTTCTTTTTCTTTTTCTTTTTCTTTCTTTTTCTTTTTCTTTTTCTTTTTCTTTTTCTTTTTCTTTTTCTTTTTCTTTTTTTTTCTTTTTCTTTTTCTTTTTCTTTTTTTTTCTTTTTCTTTTTCTTTTTCTTTTTCTTTTTTTTTCTTTTTCTTTTTCTTTTTCTTTTTCTTTTTCTTTTTCTTTTTCTTTTTCTTTTTCTTTTTCTTTTTCTTTTTCTTTTTCTTTTTCTTTTTCTTTTTCTTTTTCTTTTTCTTTTTCTTTTTCTTTTTCTTTTTCTTTTTCTTTTTCTTTTTCTTTTTCTTTTCCTTTTTCTTTTCCTTTTTCTTTTTCTTTCTCTTTTTCTCTTTTTCTTTTTCTCTTTTTCTTTTTTTCTTGTGCAAAGAGATAAGGGCAGGAAGAGATCACTCAGTTATCGTTACAAGCAAAATAGGTTCAATCTGAGGAAAATTAGTTTATTACCAATGAAATTATAATAGGGTAATGAGAAATAAAATAAAAAAAAACCACAAACCAAAAAACTCCAACAAAACATAATCCTAAAATACTTTCCCTAAAATACCTCATCCCTCTTTTCTTCCTGGTCTTAACTTTAGTCTCGTTTTTCTCTACCTCCTCTGTTCAAGTGGCATAGTGGAAGGAAAAATGGGGGTTGTGGTCAGTTCATCACCCACTGTCTCTGATGCATCTTCATCATTAGGAGAAGGATTCCTCACACTCTTCTGCTTCAACACCCCCTTCCATGCGGTGTAATCCTTCAGAATCAGACTGCTCTCTCACAGGTTCTACCAGTCATAAGTTCTACCAGTAAACTTATTTCAGTGTTGGCTTCTCTCTCCATGGGGCCACAGGTTCTTCCAGAAGCCCTCTCCAGGGTAGGCTTCCCTCTGGGTCATATCTTTCTGAGTCGAAGCCTGGGTCTAGTGTGGGGGGAGCAGTTTGGTCTGCTCTTGGGCCTGCTAAGGCTGAATGGAGTGGAGGTTTTTGGAAAGCTCTGGAAGGTACCCTTATACAGAAGAGAGAGAGAGATGGTTTTGAAAACAGTCCTCATTGCTACACTGCAAGAGCAAATATGGTTAAGTAGTGAAAACAGTGCTCTTAAATTTGCCTAGAAAGTGGAAAGAAATGACAAAATTCCTTCTCCTTCATTCCAGGATATGCTTTTATTTCTTTCTCCAGTTTCTCATCAGCCACACTTTGAGTCAAAGTATTTCTTTGCAAGATCCTGTTATTTAGTATGTTCTTAACATTTTCATGACTCATTGCATGAAGAATAAAGTTTTTTCATAATTTTGTGAGAGAACTTTTCTGGTTTTGGAGTATGTCCAGTTGGAATGTGGAAAAGGGAAAGAGAGCTGAATAATTTATTAAAGCAATATTGCTTGGTTAGATTTTAATCGATATTATTGAAGGTGAGATCAATAAATCTGTGATTTTACCGAGGATTTTGTTCTTTCCCTTAGGGAACCTGTCCTTCATTCAAAAAACTATTGTGTCATATGCTTTATGAGTTAAAATGGAGACATAATAAGAAATTACTTTTATTGCAATCTGTGTATGAAATAATGCTGAAAGAGATCAATAGAACAATGAATAAAAATTAAAGATCCATAAGGATGATTGAAGTCAGATCAGTCCTGTCTTTTCTTCTGCTCTATAACTAAGGCTAGGAAAGGTGGTTCAATTTGAAGGTGAATATTATCCCCAGCCTTTCTCCTTCTCTTTTCAATCCTGCTCCCATTTCTATATACCTAAAATGAAAGTCAAACTATAAGCCATTTTCAAGCTTTACCATTTGTAGACAAGAGATTTTAGGGTGAAAACCTGATTAATTAGACTAGAGATTTTTGTTATAACATCCAGTTTCATCTCTGTTTTCTAATTCTATTGCAAAAAAAAGAAAACAAACCTAAGCAACTGTTAAAATTTAAAAAAAAAAATTGAATGTTGATGAGAGGATAAGACTATTTCTGTAACCATTAGTAAACAGATCAATGACTATTCCTTCTTACATATTCTGTTATTCCTTATCTGAATAGGTAGTGCTAGTGGTTCTGCTTTTCTAGTAACTCCTGTTAGTTTGGCTCATTTGGAGATTCCAAACTGACTTTCTCTACTATTTATCTTTCTGGGCAATAAGATTTCTTCTTTCTGCATAGTGAGACCTCAAGATACTATTATAATACAAGTTACTAATAATAATTCTAATCTTTTAGGAATCTGTGTGCTTCTGGGGCAATAAGTTTACTACAGTAATGCTCTTGATGAAGTCTGTAGTCATCTGCCTTTGATCTGTTTTTTTCTTCTTTTTTCTTTTTTCTCTTCCTCCACTTTCTAATTGTAGAAGTAATATATTTATTATTGCACAAATCTGAATATTCCTACCAGCAAGTTATGACATTGGAAAGACTGCAGGTTGCTTTAAGGTGCATGTCTGGAATATGAACACTTCTTTTAAGTTAGTATTCTTTCAGTTTTACTTTGTATTATGGATGGAACACTATCATTGCTCTTGGATGATGAGATTTCCACCAAATTACTGAATGGCATGTTAAGATTCACTGAGGCAGCCAGAATGTAGAACCACAGTAAGATAGATAGGCTTTTTGATGCATTACTGTCATATCTCTTCAATAATTACCCATATGTTCAGAAAGGTTTAGAATGTGCTTGTCATCTCCATGCTAATTACAGGCTGTTACAAAGCTCATTTTTCATTGCTGGGATCATGCCATGCTTACGGAGTTTGATGAGTTGTTTGTTCTGGGTTGATGCACTGCAGTTTTGTTGGAAGTTTTTGAATTGCAAATGGTTTAAGGGAATGTTTTGTTGTTGTTGGGTTTTTTTGTGGGTGGTTTGGTTTTGTTTTGTTTTGTAACCTGGAATGTATTTCAAGTAACATACCAAGTTGGAAGGGACCTCAAAAGATCATCTAGTCCAACCTCCCTGCCAGAGCAGGATCACCTATACCAGATCACACAGGAATGCATCCAGGCAGATCTAGAATATCTCCAGAGAGGGAGACTCCACAACCTCCCTGGGCAGCCTGTTCCAGTGTTCTGTCACTCTCACAGTGAAAAATTTGTTCCTCATATTTACATGGAACTTCTTATGCTTCAACTTGGACTCAATGACCTTCAGAGGTCCCTTCCAACCCCTAACACCCTGTGATCCTGTGAACTTTCACCCACTGCCCCTTGTCCTGTCACTGGGCATCACTGAGAGGAGCCTGACTCTATCCTGAAGGATTTAAGGGAAAAAAAGAGGGTTTATCGCCTTTGGAAAGGGGGGGAGGCAACTAGTGATATGTTAAGGATGTTGTTAGATCATGTAGAAGAAAAATTAGAGAGGCAAAAGCACAGTTAGAAATTAAACTGGCTGCTTCCGTGAAAGACAACAAAAAGCATTTTTATAAATATATTAATGCTAAAAAGAGGGGCAAGAGGAGCCTCCACTCTTTATTGGATGTGGAGGGTAACATTGTAACTAAGGATGAGGAGAAGGCTGAGATTCTAAATACCTTCTTTGCCTCCATTTTCAACAGTAAGGCAGGAGGACTTCAGGATAACTGGCCTCCTGAGCTGGTTGATGGGGTCAAGGAGCAGTGTTGTACTCCTGAAATCCATCTGGAATTAGTTCGAGACTTGTTGAGTCACTTGGATATTCACAAGTCCATGGGACCTGATGGGATTCATCCCAGGGTGCTGAAAGAGCTGGCAGATGAGCTGGCCAAGCCTCTGTCCATCATTTTCCACCAGTCCTGGCTCACTGGAGAGGTCCCAGAAGACTGGAAACTGGCCAATGTGACACCCATCCACAAGAAGGGACACACAGAAGAACCTGGGAACTACAGGCCTGTCAGCCTGACCTCAGTGCCAGGGAAAATCATGGAGCAGATTGTCTTGGGGGCAATCACTGCATACCTGAAGGATAGCCAAGGAATCAGGCCCAGCCAACATGGATTTAGGAAGGGCAGGTCCTGCCTGACCAACCTGATCTCCTTCTATGATCAGGTGACCAGCCTGGTGGACGTGGGAAAGGCTGTGGATGTAGTCTGCCTGGACTTCATCAAGGCCTTTGACACTGTCCCCCACAGCAAACTCCTGACCAAGCTGTCAGCCTGTGGCTTGGACAGCAGCACTCTGCGCTGGGTTAGGAACTGGCTGGAGGGCCGAGCCCAGAGAGTGGTGGTGAATGGTGCCACATCCAGCTGGCAGCCTGTCACTAGTGGTGTCCCCCAGGGATCAGTGCTGGGCCCCATCCTGTTCAATATCTTTATTGATGATCTGGATGAGGGGATTGAGTCCATCATCAGTAAATTTGCAGATGACACCAAGCTGGGAGCAGGTGTTGATCTGTTAGGAGGTAGAAGGGCTCTGCAGAGGGACCTTGACAGGCTGGACAGATGGGCAGAGTCCAACATGATGGCATTCAACAAATCCAAGTGCCGGGTGCTGCACTTCGGCCACAACAACCCCATGCAGAGCTAGAGGCTGGGGTTGGAGTGGCTGGAGAGCAGCCAGGTGGAAAGGGACCTGGGGGTACTGGTTGACAGCCGCCTGAACATGAGCCAGCAGTGTGCCCAGGTGGCCAAGAGAGCCAATGGCATCCTGGCCTGCATCAGGCATACTGTGGCCAGCAGGAACAGGGAGGTCATTGTACCCCTGTACACAGCACTGGTTAGGCCACACCTTGAGTACTGTGTCCAGTTCTGGGCCCCTCAGTTTAGGAAAGATGTTGAATTGCTGGAGCATGTCCAGAGAAGGGCAACGAGGCTGGTGAGAAGCCTTGAGCACAAACCCTATGAGGAGAGGCTGAGGGAGCTGGGACTGTTTAGCCTGGAGAAGAGGAGGCTCAGGGGAGACCTCATTGCTGTCTACAACTACCTGAAGGGAGGTTGTAGCCAGGAGGGGGTTGGTCTCTTCTCCCAGGCAACCAGCACCAGAACAAGAGGACACAGTCTCAAGCTGTGCCAGGGGAGGTTTAGGCTGGAGGTGAGGAGAAAGTTCTTCACAGAGAGAGTGGTTGGCCATTGGAATGTGCTGCCCAGGGAGGTGGTGGAGTCACCATCCCTGGAGGTGTTCAAGAGGGGATTGGACGTGGCACTTGGTGCCATGGTTTAGATAGTCATGAGGTGTAGAGTGACAGGTTGGACTCGATGATCCTTGAGGTCTCTTCCAACCTTCTTGATTCTTGATTCTTGATTCTTTTGGTACTCACCCTTTACATATTTATAAATATTAATGAGGTCACCCCTTAGTCTCCTCCTCTCCAAACTAAAGAGACCCAGCTCACTCAGTCTGATAAACTGAGATTAACAGGTAGAAGCATATCCCTTTATTTGAATATATTGGTCTCTGGATGAATGAAGCAGAATTTTCAGACTTTTACATTGTTTTAACATTGTAGCTAAATTGTGAAAAAAAAATATTTTCCTCATAGCCGTGAGATCCTCACTGTCATCTAAATCAAATTCCTCACTAATTCTCCTAAATGTTTAAGGGATTTGGAAACTCTGATCCCACTAAAATTAGTTTGACTGGATCTTCATATATATAGAAATAATGTATGCAATTATGGTTATATTTTATAGAACTTTCCAAGCACTATGCATAAGTCTCACATCTTACATAACCTTTTCCAATTAAGATTATCGAGTGATTCTCTGATTTACTGATTCTAATCCTAAAGCCAAATTTAAGATTTGTTTGTTCTGATAGTTTGTTCTGAACACATACACACACACACATATATATATGTATACATACAATATGATACATGTATGCATGCACACATGTATAAGATCACCACTGAAAGAGAATAATTCTTGGAAAAAAGCCATCTGATTTCAGGTTCTACATGTAGTTTCCTAATTTCTATACCTTGAAAGAGGAAACTGATGTGAGATGATGGCACTTGCAAGTTTCCTCAACGCTACGAAGGTGATGCATTCTCTATGGACTGAATTATATAGTGTTTTATTTGTTTCTGTCTTGCTCTGTGTTGTAGTAGACTTTGCCTGGGGGAGTCCATGGGTGATAGCAATAGAGTTCTACATCAAAGCCACTGTTCTGTAGTGAGGGCCACCACACATAAAAGGGGCTACTGGAAGAAAGTACCTTCTAGATGCCTACCAAAGACACTTTCATATGAGGAGACAGCTGACACATCTCTGTTGTGCCTCATGACTTGTGACAGCTCTAGAACTGGACTGGAAAAATGTGAAATCTGGATTCCTGTGTAGGTTTTCCATGAGTTTGCTGTCGCTTGAAACGCCTCCTCCCCTACTATGGTGTTAAGAGTCTGTTTCTATTGGCTTGTTTAAACAAAGGAAAATGAAACCCAAGAAAACAAAATCAAAAGTTTGTCCACTTTTATAATTATCCTTAGAACAAAACTTTTAAGTTAATATGGAAATGCAGTACAACACAGGAAAATACCTCATAGAAGATGTTGTTTTGTTAAGCTTCCAGCTGTGATTAAAAACAGAAATGCAAGAAATGTTATCAGCAATTAATTTCTTATAAGATTGTCAGGATGAAGATTTCAGAGACTGAATAGTTCATATTGGTATCCTCTAAATGTTAATTCTAAACCTCAGTCACAAACCTTGCAGTTAACTCTTGTCCTAAGACCATTGTAGTCTAATTTATCATTAGAGAAACGGTGCAGAATCACAGGAGGGTGAGATGGGTTTGTTTACTCCTTTATCTAGTAGAGGTTAAATTCAAGTGTTTGGTATTCTAAGGCATCCTAGTATTTTTATGTATCTTTGCTGAGCAACAGGAAGGGTTGTAAAGATCATGAAAAAAAAAAAACAAGTATTTTGAGATAAAACAGGGAGGAGATGGTTATGAAGAGCTGTTACCCTTTTGTCTTTCATGTTATTTCACTGAGATCAGTAAGGAGAAAACAAGCCGCACAAGAAATATGAAGTCAAAGCAGAGTGCAATGAAGTAGCCGAAGAGCTGATAAATATTTACTCTTTTCCAGGGACTTGAAGTTACTAGAACAGTCTGGAGAATGCTGAATATATGGATTTCCATTCTTCCTTTTTTCTTTTCTTTTTATTTTTTTTCCCTTTTATTTATTTCCCTTGTAAATTATCTACAAATGGAAACAAAATTACTTTTGGTTTTGTTTATTTGCTTAGTCCCACCAGGACACACCCCACATCTCATTGTTTCAACTGTGATTCCTAAACATTTTTAGCAGCATGACAAAACTTTAGATTACCTGACATTTTTCTCTCCAAAATTATTAACCTTTTAATATTGCTTTTTAAAATTAATTACTGTTTGTAGGTTCATACTTAGGTGAAAATAAATTATAAATTTTTAATCATTTCTCTTTTTCCTTTCTTCTTTGAAGTGCTTTAAAACAAGTATTTTAAGTGAGGGAGGAAAAAAGGAAATTGGTTGCAACCAGGAAAATCTGAGCAAATACGGCTAAACACTAAATGAGATTAAGATGATTTCAGAAATATCTGGTGAAGCTTTGCAGCTAATTCCCTGAAAATTCATCCAGCTGTCATGTCTAGGCACTTGGGACACTGCCTAACCTGGATTTAAAATAAACAGAAGATGGAAAAAGGAAATGATAGTATTTAATTTATCATTAACTGCCTGGTGTTCTCATTTGAGTAAAGAAGAGATAAGGCATAAGTAGAGATCCTGTCCCATATGACTGTGTCTAACCAAACAATAAAGCCATAAAATCTCTTCATTAGAAACATATTATTAGATATTTAAAGATAAAGTAAAAATTAGAAGGAAGAGGAAAAGAAGTGGAAACTGACCCTAGGAACTAGGAACAGACTGTGGACAAAAAGCATAAGGAGAAATGAGGTTGGAGACAAGACTGGCAAAGTAAAAATACTAAGATGGTGGGGGGAGGGGGGAAGGTGAAACCATGCATATAAAGCAATATTTAACAGTATTAAGAATTCAACATTAAGAAATAAAAACATCGGGAAAACCAGAAATTGAAAAAAACTAAAATCTGCAATACAATTTATATCCTGACAAATTCATTTTGAGAGAGATTTCATCATCTGCAAATTTTGTTGTAATTTCATCATTTTATACCCATATCACCACCCCACCCCCCAAAAACAAAACAAAACAAACAAACAAACAAAAGCCTTGAAAAGCTTTGCTGGTTTTCTCCCTTTTACCAAGGTTACCATTTCAACATCATTTTTGTAATGTTCCTTTAAGTGACTTTTTACAACTAAGAGTTTCATTTTTCAATGTTCTAATAAAGGGGTCTTTCTCTACACTTCTTTCAAAGAGTTCAGATCTACTGCACTTCCTTTGTTAAAATTTTATAGAAACTCTGTTTCAAAATTATGATATTTATCCATGATATTGACTGAGTCTGTATAATCAGCTTTTACTGACCCTGTTTCAAATTACCTTGTTTGTAATTATTATCTCTTTAGAAAGTATTCTGCTATCTTGCGTGCTACTGGGGCTGGATTCACAGGTTTCTGGTATGTGAGATTACTGTCTTTCTTTTCTTAAGAACCAGAGGTAAGAGCCGTGCACATTGTTACTAAGCAGCTTTTTAATGTTTCTTAAAACAAACGAAAAACAAAACAAAACAACAAACCTGTCATTTGTGACATGGGAATCAGTATACAGCAAAATAAGAATGTGTTTAAAATAGAGAAATTGCAGTGCAAATGTTCCAGGTTATGGAACATTCCAGAACAAAAGTTCATTTTTCTAATGGAGCTTAATCCATTTGCCACTTCTCAACCTTTCTTACTTTCATCCTCTCTTCAGCTGGTACTTGCACTGGTTTCATAATAAACTCTAGAAACACTTAACAAGTGCCAGCGAACCCAATGCATTTCCTACTGTTTCAAGTTCAGCCTGTCCTTCTCTTGACTTTCTTAGAAGAGCTTCTAGAGGGCATTTTACAGAATGTATGCCAGGTCTATCTCAATTCAGGCAAGAAAAAAGATTCAATCTACTTCTACATCCTATGAATTCTGGTTTATTCAGTAATTGGTTCATTGTGGTCCTGATTGATCAAAATCAGAACAGGGTGTGAGGACCCACATGCGTGAGGCCGACACAGACAAAACAGGAGAGAGGCTCTCACTAGCATTAGCAGCCTCCAGATCCATCACTCAAAGTCTATTTTCTATGCACAACATTTAGCCTGTTTAGCCTCTTCTCCCCCATCAGCTGCAATACTCAAAACTTTTACTGTGGAAAAAGGGAATGTATCATATCCATGTGGAGTCAAGAGTTTATTGTTAGTTGGTTCATCAAATCCATCAAAGAGTGGCTGTTAGTCCAGCCATAATAATAGTAAAAAGTAACAAAAAAGCCTCAATAAATAGAAGCAAAATAGTTATGCAAGAAAAATTTTATAGTATGTGGCCACCTCTTTTTTCTCTTGTTATTCATACCCTCATGGTGTCTTTCTGAGAACCAAGGATGATGAAGCCAGAGGTGAGATGGGATTTAAACAAGTTGTCTGCAACCCATTCTAATTTTTTGTGAGGATTTTGATGCTTTTCATAAAATTATTGAAAGCATTGGGTTGCAAGGGACATTCAACAGTCACCTAATCCAACTCTTTTGCAGTAAGAAGGGACATCCTCAACTACATCAGGTTGCTCAGGTCCCTATCATACATGACCATGAATGCCTTCAAGGATGGGGCCTCCACTACCTCCCTGGGCATCTTGTTTCTGTGTTCCACCACCCTCATAGTAAAGAACTTCTTCCTAAAGTCCAATCTAAATCTACCCTTCTCTACTTTAAAACCACTGCCTCTTGTCTTATTTCTACATGCCCTTGTAAGCAGTCCCTCCTCAGTTCTCTTGTAGGCTCCCTTCAGGTATTGGAAGACTGCTTTAAAGTTTCCCTGGAGCCTTCTCTTTTCCAGGCTGAACAACCCCAACTCTCTCAGCCTGTCTTCATATGACAAGTTCTCCAGGCTTCTGATCATTTTTGTGGCCTTCCTCTGGATCCACTCCATCAGGTCAAAGCCCTTCTTCTGTTGAGGTCCCCAGAGCTGGAGCTTTTAGTAGGGTATCCCTTTATCCTCCATCTTGAGGACCACTTGATTTTGTCATTTTCTTAACACATTCTCTATATATGAGATTTCTTTTAATCTCAGTTAATTAGTTTTTGTTCTCTTCATCATATCTAAGCCAGCTTAATAAGGCTGTGCTGCTGTAGGACCCACTGATTGCCTGTTGTGATTTGCATTAAGACTCAGAGATCTCTGGCAATGTCTTGAGTTCAGTTTTGAAAACTACATTTTATTCTAGAACCATAGATAATTCAGTCTACACAGAATAGCTATTTGTTATCACTATGAACTAAAGCCAGCCATGCCTAAAACTGACAGATAAAGAATTGATGCCACAGTTCAAACAAGTTAAAACCAGTTAAAACTAAGACAAGCTCTGAAAGTCCTGAGAACCTGCACTGTCAGGTCAATGCAAAAGGTGTGGCTCTTTGCTAGTAATTGCCAAATAAAAACCTCATTTACTAGACTACACAGTGGATCACCCCCACAGCAGAAAATTGCAGAATGGCAATGTAAACCAGGTGCTTATGTTTCTTTCCTTCACTTTCATGGCTGTGGCAATCAATTTATTCTATCATCAAGCATCATGTCAAAAGACACATTGAGTGCCAAGGAGCAGCAGCTTGTGCAATTACAAAGGAACTTCAACCAAGACCAATTATGAGTCACTACAGAACAATTCCAGATCTGGGGTGAAAAAAGACCATCCATGAAAGAAAAGAATGGATGCTTCTTCAGGGGATACGACTCCAGAATGGACTCAGGTTAATAATTTCTGATGCATAATGTATTTATTTTGAATAATTATCAGATGAAAGTGAAGTTGACTTAGGGTGTATTAAAAGGGATGTGGTTAGTAAGTCGAGAGAGGTTCTCATCCCCCTGTACTCTGCCCTGGTGAGCCTGCATATTGAATATTGTGTCTGGTTCTGGGTCACTCAGTTCAAGAAGGACCTCAGGGAACTGCTTGAAAGAGTCCAAGGCAGAGTGAAAAAAATGATTAAGGAAGTGGAACATCTTCCTTATGAGGAGAGACTGAGGGAGCTGGGGCTCTTGAGTTTGGAGAGGAGGAGACTAAGGGATGACCTCACTGACATTTATAAATATACAAAGGTGAGTGCCAAGAGGATGGAGCCAGGCTCTTCTCGATGATTTCCAATGACAGGACAAGGGGCAATGGGTGGAAGTTGAGGCATAGGAAGTTCCATGAAAACATGAGGAAAAAAAATTTCACTGTGAGGGTGATGGAACACTGGAACAGGCTGCCCAGGGGGGTTGTGGTCTGCCTCTCTGGAGATATTAAAAAACTGCCTGGATGCATTCCTGTGTGATCTGGTATAGATGATCCTGCTCTGGGAAGGCGGTTGGACTAAATGAACTTTTGAGGTCCCTTCCAGCCCCTGACATTCTGTGATTCTGTGAAGTAATATGGCGCAATGTTAACACAGAAAGTTTATTTTTTCACAACAGCTTGTACATTGTATTAAGGCCATCACGACTCTCTAAATATGAACATTTCTACTATGTGTCACGAATTATATTTTTGCTCCACACAATATATTCCTTGGCTAGATCACAGATAAGGTTGAATATTAACGTAATTATTTTTTGTTTTTCAATTTGTTGAATAATTACAGTAATAACACACCAATAGAAGTTATTATAATAAGAAATATGAACACACATACTACTTTTCCCCTTCACTGGAGAACAGTGAAGGGGAAAAGGACCTGGGGGTCCTAGTGGATGGAAGGTTGACCATGAGCCAGCAATGTGCTCTTGTGGACAAGGCGGCCAACACCATCCAGGGGTGTATTAGAAGGGGTGTGGTTAGTAGGTTGAGAGAGGTTCTCCTCCCCCTCCACTCTGCCCTGGTGAGGTTGCATCTGGAACATTGAGTCTGGATCTGGACCACTCAGTTCGAGGACAGGGAACTGCTTGAAAGAGTCCAGTGCAGAGCCACGAAAATGATTAAGGGAGAGGAACATCTTCCTGATGAGGAAGTACTGAGAGAGCTGGGGCTCTTTAGCTTGGAGAATAGGAGCCTAACAGGTGACCCCATTAACGTTTATAAATATGTAAAGGATGAGTGCCAAGAGGATGGAACCAGGCTCTTCTTGGTGATTTCCAATGAGAGAACAAGGGGCAATGGGTGGAAGTTGAGGCTCCTGGAAACAGGAGGAAATTTTTTTTCACTGTGAGGGTGACAGAACACTGGCACAGGCTGCCCAGGGGGGTTGTGGAGTCTCCCTCTCTAGAGATAGTCAAGCCCACCTGGGTGCATTCCAGTGTGATCTGGTATAGACGATCCTGACCTTGCAGGGGGTTGGACTGGATGATCTTTTGAGGTCCCTTCCAGCCCCTAACATTCTGTGATTCTGTGATTCTGTGATTATACATTGAATGTAAAATATTTTCAAACTGTGAGCAACATGAATCTTCCAACATATTTTGTGCAGACCCAATTTTATAAAGGAGACAGACATGCTTCGTTGTATTCTGTAAGGCAGCCTTGTTGGATGTATTATAAGTAAGAAGCTAACACAGCAGTTGTTGTGTTAGAGGCTGATGTAACTACTGTCTTCACAGTTTCCTGATGCATGGCTTCTTTACAGACAGTGCCGTTCAGGTCACAAAGGTTTTTTTCTGCTTTAATAGTCCAAGTTTATTAAGTCAGGGAAAAAACACAGGGAATGGCAAGGGCAAGTTCCAATCTCAGAGATTCATAAGTGCAAGAAAATGTTCATTTCATATTTTACTTCTAGTCCTGGCAGCCCAACTAAATTATTATTAACTCAGAGATATGATATTAGACCAATGATGATGTGTAATGAAGCAACTGAACAAAAAAAAAAAAAGAAAAAAAAATACTGAAAGTAATATTGCCATCAAAGCATTATATTCATTGAAGAATATTAAGGCTTTATTAATTCAGGGACTTTACCAAATAGTGTCAGTTCTCTCTACATCAACCCTTTGACCGCTTGCTCTTTTCCATGAGAATTGCTGAGTGCAGTAGAACTGGTGCAGAGAATAAAAACTGCTGTCAGAAAGATGCCATTTCTTTGTGCACAGATGTACATCTCCTTTACATTTTGCTTGCAGAAAAATGGTGTTGTGCCAGAAAAAGAGACTATCAGTTGTCCCCAGGCCAAGAGAATTAAGCAGACACATGGACTCCAGTAGAAATATTTTTAGGAAGATCTACCCTTTGATCAGTAGCAGATATAAAATTATATTCAATAATTTTAATGAACTTGACTAGCTTAAATTAATATCCTAAAGAAGAGTCCTTTCTTCTTGCAATTCTGAGCTCCCGCAGATCCTTTTAAAGAGATGCAGGTGCTCTGCAGCTCTCCACATAAGTGTATTTACTCTTGAGTGGTATAAGTGTTACTGGAAGTGGAAGTTCATTTGTGTTCTGAAAGAGAAGGTAGTGGAAACCATGTGAGGAATAATTTCCAGATGAGACATGTATGTTGCACTGCCTGCTGAAGTGAGTTAGCTGTTATAAGATTACTGCAAACCACACACTACTTGTACAATGGTCTGAATTTCCTAAAGTATCTTATTTTGTGTTGAACCACTGGAAGGAAAGAAAAAGAACAGACAAGATCTGGTTTACAATGCTGAGAGTTTCAAAAAGGGCTGTAATACCTGTTTCTGAAATAAAAATGCCTGCCACTGGACTTAAGACAGGCAGGTAAACCAGCAGTTATTTTTAAAATCAGAGTACATTTACATTTAAGCTGCTGCAAGAGATCAAAAATACAGCTGTGGGGTAAGTAGACTGTTAAGATTGTAACAGCACTGACTGCTCTGTGTACTTCAAAGGCCAGTGTTCAAAACTGCTCAGTTCATGTGGTTTGTATCAAATCAGAATCAAAGTGATCTATTGATATATTAGCAAATGACGACAAGTTAGGCTTAGGTTAGACATTAGGAAAAACTTCTATGCTGAAAGGGTTGTCAAAGACTGGAACAGGCTGCCCAGGGAATTTGTTGCATTGCCATCCCTGGCTGCCACCCAGATAAGGCGAGCAAGTATATGGTATATGGTATTGTAGTGGCCCTGTTAAAGTTAGATAATAGTTGGACTTGATGTCTGGAGCACGTGACCTACAAAGAGCATCTGAGGGAGTTGAGGTTATTCAGTGTAGAGAAGAGGAGACTGAGGGAGATCTTATCACTCTTTGCAGCTACCTGAAGGGAGGTTGGAGCAAGGAGGGGCACCAGCCTCTTATCCTTGATGACAAATGTCAGAACTAGAAGAAATGGTTACAAGCTGCACCAGGGGAGGTTTAGGCTGGATATTAGGAAATACTACTTCACTAAAAGGGTTATCAAACATTGGAATGGTCTGCTCAGGACAGTGGTGGAGTCACTATCCCTGGAAGAGTTCAAGCAGCAAGTGGACCTGGCTCTTAGGGCATGGTTTAGTATTGACCCTTCAGTGCTGGGTTGAAGGTTGGATCTTTGAGCTCTCTTCCCACTAGACTGATTCCATCATTCTGTGATGATCTTAAAGATCTTTTCCAACCATAGATAATCTGTGATTCTGTGTAATTAACTGGCAATTGGTGAACTATACACTCAGGATCAATATCAGCAATACAACAGGTAAATCACATTACCAGATGCTTACAAAAAGTTAATAAGCACCTACAAATTTCAAAACATCTTTCTGTAATTAATCCCCATAAATTTTAAACACACACACTCACACACGTGTGATTACCCCAAGAAAAGTGAAGGTTGCAAGCACACACTGGAAATATATCTTCTACTTGCTCACCTCTTCTGTAAGAGTCATATATGTCCAGTTTTAGGTGCAGCTGCACTGCTTCAGCAATCTGCTAATCTACCATCTGGTAAGAAAGCCACTCTTGCACACTGACACCCTCATACTGCAGCCTGTCAGCACATCAGCAGGGTACAGGCTTTTCATGATCTCTGACAGTGAGGATGTTCCACCAGGCCTTGAATGTAGGTCATGTTACCTATGGGATAACTTATGGAAATGTCAATCTTGTCTTGACCTCCACTCTGGTCATACTTCAATGTATCTTCCCACATTCATGAATTTTCCTGCTTCTACACTACTTTACAAGTGAGCTTTTTCTTTGCTTGGAGAGTCCTTTGGTAATCTGGTTTAATATGGTTGGTGATTGATTTATGCAAACTTCGTCATTTTAATTTCCTCTCAGTGTTATCAGTTTTGATGAAAACATCTTATCAGGCAGTTTCAGATATTACATTCATATATGCTGTGTACAATCACAGTCTTATCATGTTATCTGTTGTTATCCAAGCCATTTTGGCAAGAAAAGGTTGTTCAGACTCCACCATAGATAGGAAAACAAACAAACAAACAAACAAACAAAAAAACCAAACTAGACACCTTGTAAACGTGTGAGTTCTGAAAACTTTTTGCCTTCTGAAATCAAGGGTAGAATATCTACCTGGAGGAAGAAAAGAATCATAGGCAGATCCACCACACCACCAAAGCATCTCCCAGTTACAGAGTTCACATGGGATTTCACATTTTCCCAATAAGAAGTCCTGCTTTAGATCAGGCAGTACCTAAACTGTACTGTGGGGCTCTGCTGCTCAATATGGTCCATTATGAGACCTCTTTATCTCTTTTTCTTCTTATCTAAAACTTTGTCTTCTTGCAAATGTGAAGAAAGTCTTCCTAAATTTCAAACCTCAATGTGCTTTATGAATGAGAAATCTTGGATTTGGATCAGTCCAACAAAGTAGCTACTATTTGTCTCAGTGACCTGCCCTCTGCAAAACAGCATTTCTGAGCTTTATGTTTACCTGGCAATAGTGTTTAAGACATTTGAATTTTCAGCCCCATTTGACAATTGTGAAACAGCATCTTCTTCAAAGGTATACCATTATCTAGATTAAAGCCTTTATATAAAACCATTATTAGGGTAGTTTCACAGCTTTCCAAAATTCCTTTATTCTCTTAAAGATTCATGCCTGAAAATTGGTTACTTTAAAAATAATATATAAAAGATTACATGTTGTCTTTTTGCCTTTCTAATTTTTTTCCCCAAAGCACAGTATGCCATAGCTACAACATGACAGTATAAATACTTTCATAGAGTCATAGAATCATAGAATTGTTTTGGTTGGAAAAAAACTCTAAGACCATCAAGTATGACTGTTGAACTAACACCATCATGGTCATTAAGCCATGTCCTGAAGTGCCATGTCTATGTGTTTTTTGAACACCACCCGGGATGGTCACTCCACCACCTCCCTAGGCATCCTACTGCTGTACCTGACCACTGCACATGCTATACTCAAGATGATCTTCTCCATGACCGTCTCTGGCACCAAGGTAAGACTGACTGGTTTGTAGTTCCCTAGGTCCTCCATCTGGCCCTTTTTGTAGATCTGGCAGGCTGCCTTCCCTAGCTGACTCTGTCATCACCTGCATCAGGAAGTTACCCTCTACAGACTCTAGGAATCTCCAGGACTCCTACCTCTCCATCAGAGACGTCAGAGAAGGTGGAGTCCTCCATGAGCACAAGGACCAAATACCTAAAGACTATTTAATCTGTCCCTTCATCCTGGTTGGGTGGTCTCTATCAGCCTTCCACCAGGATATCTGCCTTGGCCTTCCCCCTGAACCTTCCCCACAAACACTCAACCCTGTTGTCACCATCATTAACCTCAGTACAGTAAAAGTTCTCTATCCCTTATACACAGAGCTTTGAATTCTACACTTGGAAGGCTAAATCCTGGTTCATGTTACCTGTGTCAAACATAAATATTTCCTTAGCTTTAAGCCTGGTCATCCCCCCAGTAAAAATCCATGCATCTTTCATCTCACTCACAAAAACTCCTAGTCCAAAACCTCTGAGCTAATAGAATGACTTCAGTACTTTATCAGGTGATGTGAGCTAAAACATTTTTGTTCCCATAGAACAGATTTATGGACTATAAAAGCCAGAAGCACCCATTAAGGTGATCTAGTTTTGAGTTCCTCAGTAAAAGAGACTGCAGTATTTAATTCAGTATTTCTTTCATGAAGTTTAACAACTTGATCAGATTATAGTTCCAGAAAAATGGCATTTAGAACATGTTCATTTTTTCCAGCTTTTCCCTCTAGCTATAGATTTTCTCTGGTTAATGAGTAAGTCAGTTTTAGGCTAGCATTTTGAATCCCTTGAGTATCCTGGGGACTTTGAGCTCTGTTGGGGGGGGGGGGGGGGTGGATGGGGAGGTGGATTTCACATCTCTAATACATAGTTTAGGGAGTTTGAGTGACTGATACTCTAGAGATTCTTTCCAGGAATAGAAGACTTGAAGAAAAAGAAAATAAATGTACTGACTATTTGGTTAAATTTTGCTTTTTTGTACTTCAAATCTTCAGCAGAAAATCAGGAATAACATTTTTTCTTGTCTCTTATTAGGGGATTTTGATGTACCTCCATTAGAAATTACATAGCAGGACAATAGATATCCTAAAACCAGCTACCACTGCAGTCTGGTACTGTTTCATAAAACTGATAGCACATTTAAAGAAATACTGGCAACATGTGTGTATAAAAAAGAAATTGTTGTTCAGAGCAAGCTTTTCAAACTTACATCCTGTGTGGAAAGAACAATTCTATGTCTTTCTAGAATGAAGGGTGGGGTTTGAAACTTGAAGTCCATCTTGATCCCTTTAAATCTTCTGCACAAAATTCCCTGTGGTGTGAGTTTCCATTTTTTTTTCCTTGCAATTCCGCACAACACTGTGGGTTGTGGCAGTCTTTACACTAAGTGTTGTTTTCTGACAGAGAAGGACAGACTCTCTCTTTTATATGCCATTATTTATAGCTCTGGTTTGGTTAGAAGAATTTGTGAGTATGAACTTAACATGTTGCCCTCCAAATATTTTTGCTCTTCAATAAAAGCAATTGATATATGTATCATATTTTTAACAAGATAATAACTCTGTAAATTTTCTGTACTTGCTGAATTGATGTAATTTTCTTGTCATTGTGTAGATGCAAGACAGAGAATCAAGTTGGAAATAATTCTTCCCTTGGTAGGATGTTCATTTGTGGATTCACAACAAAACTGATAAAACTATTCTTGTATCAAAATAAAGACTAAGCTTTTTTAAAGCACTCCCATATTAGCTGACATATGTAAGATGCTGATATATAAAGACATTTCCCTTCTGATGAACAGAAATGAATAACTGCTAGATAAGCTAAGTCCTCTTCTTACAAAGCTCCAAATAGAGAAAAAGTAGGTATTTTCTTACAAAAGTCACAGGTAGGAATAGGCTAGAATCCAACATCTTCACAAAAAGATTAGCTATTTTATTAAGGTGTATGTAGACAGATGTGCTTCCCTTAGGACATAAGACTGGAAATGTAACTAAACCTTGTAATGACTTCTCATAGCTGGATTTTCTAACTTCTCTGGTAGTTCTAATCACAGCATCATAGTATCAGAGTATCACAGTATATCAGAGGTTGGAAGGGACCTCAAGAGATCATCAGGTCCAACCCCCCTGCCAAAGCAGGATCATTTAGGGTAGTCTGCATAGGAATGCATCCAGGTGGGTTTTGGAAGTCTCCAGAGAAGGAGACTCCATAATGCCCCTGGGGAGCCTGTTCCAGTGCTCTGTCACCCTCACTGTAAAGAAGTTTCTCCTCATGTTGAAGTGAAATCTTCTGTGTTCAAGTTTGAACCCATTATTCCTTGTCTTATCACTGTTAACCACTGAAAAAAGCCTGGCCCCATCCTTTCCAACCCCTAACATCCTGTAATCCTGTGCAACACCCACTCCTCAGATATTTATAGACATTGATCAGATCCCCTCTCAGTTTTCTCTTCTCAAGACTAAACAGGGGAGTTGCTCAAGTCCCTAATCATCCTCGTGGCTCTCCATTGGATTCTCTCCAGCAGTTCTCTGTCTCTCTTGAACTGGGGAGCCCAAAACTGGACACAGTATTCCAGGTGTGGTCTCCCCAGGGCAGAATAGAGAGGTAGAAGAACTTCTCTGGACCTGCTGGACACACCTTTCTTGACACATCCCAGGATCCCATTGGCTCTCTTGGCCACAAGGACACATTGTTGTTCCATGGAGAACTTGCTGTCCACCAGCACTCCAAGGTCTTCGTCTGTGGAGCTTCTTTCCAGCAGGGCAGCCCCTAACCTGTACTGGTGCCTGTTGTTATTCCACCCCTTGAGCTTGGAGGAGATAACATATGAATATTGACCAGCAATCTTGGGACCCCCTTTCTTCCAGAGCCTGAGTCCACTGGATATTTCTAAGCAGAGTCTTGAAGAGGGGAAATTTTGTCCTCTTAATGTCTAGGGTTGAAATTTTACTTACTACCCTTCTCCTTTGTCTGTTAATATTAAACTCTAACATGCCATGGTCGCTGCAACCAAGATTACCCTCAGCCTTGACATCTACAACCAGTCCTTCTTTGTTTGTTAATTTCAGGTCCAGCATTGCACTTCTCCTTGTTGGTTCTTCAACTACTTGCAGGAGAAAGTTCTCATCAATGCACTGCAGGAACCTTTTGGACTGTTTGTGCTTAGCTGTGTGATCTTTCCAACTAATATCCAAGTGGTTGAAGTCATCCACAAGCATCAGGGCACTTGATCTTGAGGCTACTTTCAGCTGCCTGTAGAAGGCCTCACCAGTAGCTTCTTTCTGGTTTGATGGTCTGTAGTAAACCCCCACAGCCATATCATCCATGTTTGTATGTCCCTTTCCTCTTACCCATAAACTTTCAATGCTTTTATCATCTCCCCATGCCTTGATGCTATGCTGAAAATGCTATTTCTTCATCTACTTCCATGTGTGGTACTGCCAGCATGAGAGGACAACCAGAAAGCATCTCACTAGAGAAATAGCCAGGAAGCCAAGATGAGGATAAACACTTTGGTAGATAAGTGCATGGTGAGATTAAAAAATCTCTAACGGTAGCTATATGTTTATGAAAAGAACAGAAAAAGAAATATTCCTTTCCTACATTCCAGTGCAAATGCCTTTTTGAGAAAGGCATAAATGGGAAGTGGAGAAAGCTACTGGAGTAATAATAGGTGGGACAAAACCCCTGAAGATAGGAAGATTCACAGCTGTGATTCTCCAAGGTGGCTTCAGGATCAGTCCCCTCTAGGATTTGGGTTTTTTTGTAATGGCAGGTTGTCACATATGTGAATCACAATGTACAGCAGCTGAGCAAGATCATCTAACAGATATAACATCCTGCTTCTTAGAGTAGTTGCCAGCTCTGCAATTGTTTACCTACTATTGGCTACACCTTCATTTTTCATTCCGGTAGCCACAGTTGGAAGCTTTGGGTGAACCCCTTCTCCTTGTTTTGCTCATGTCCCATGCATATGAAAATAGTTCAGTGACAGGAATATATATGGGCCAAATCAAAGTCCTCCCAGAAGGCAGTGAGTCCAGACTATCAGCACAGGACCAAGGTGAACACAAGGCATGACTGTCCAGTAATCATAAGCATACCTGTCCTGTTTTTTCTCAGACAAAATCCCAAGCCAGTCTTGGGCTTCAGGCCAAAAGCAGTTCTGGACAGTTCAAGTCAGACAAGGCTTGAGTGAAGCTGACCTGAGATGGCTACAGATGTATCTTAGACCATGACTATCACACTCAGTATAAAGAAAAAAATATTTTTGTGGAGAGGAATCTCTGTTAAAGTCTCCTGCTTAGGCTTCTCCTCCCTATCCTGCTCCTCTTCTTCTCAGTCTTGAGGACTGCCTTCCTGGATATTTTGACTGCTGTACCTTTTCTGAGCTGAGTATAACTTTATATATCGTGTATTGACATTGGTACCAGTTTGACTATTTCATTAAATCCATTTTCTTGTCTTGTCTTCTTTCCTGTTCCCTTGTCTGCTGGGCAGGTGCCATCAGGTGATAGAGTAACTGCTGTAGTTTAGCCCCAGATATGGTCTAAGTGTAGACAATATGGCACAAACATGCAAATCACCCCATGTGCCAAACCAGCAAAAGAGAGCTCTTGACTGAATGCTAGGATTGAAACAGGAAGGTGACAGGAAATCAGGATGACCCTATATAGTGGAGGACACACAAATAGAAAGGAAGGAAACCCAATGTGGTTGGCAACACAGTGAGGTAGTTGTGAAAGAACTGATTTAGCTTCAAATCTGCTGTTTGTAAATAGATCCTGCACTTCACTAAACAGTCCCAAGGCGGGCTTTATTTCATGCATCAAAACAATAGTTATTCACAGCAGGAAAAATCTGTGGATGTTAGCCATTTTAATATGAAAGCTTATACCACATGATGGATTTTAAGATAAGACACACTGCAAGGGCTTTAGTGCTCGAGTAAACCAAAGCTTCCTTTTCACAGCCAGCATTAGCCACTCAGCTGCTGTAAACCAGCCAAATTCCACTGACTTTAAACAAAATTGCATTAATTTTCACTAGTTGAAAAGTTCTTTCAGATCTTCCAAAGCAAATTCTATTGCTTCTTATTTCTCTTCCAATGAATATGCTTAAAAAAATCCCTCTCTAACCAGTAGGTGACAGCATAGTGTCACTAGGAAAGTGGAAATTATTCAAACAAGGTGAAAATGCAAGAGTTGTTTGTTTGTTTACTTTTTATTATATAGTGAGACCTTACTATCAATACTATCATTATTCAGTCATGGGTTTTTTTTTCTAATTACTGGGAATTTTTTTTCCCCTTTTAAATTCCTAAGAAAAGTTAACCCATGGGATTGTTTGGCAAGGTATCTTGGTGGGTATTTTCCTCCCAAGAAAGAAGTGATGGCATTTTTCTATAAAGGGAAACCACATTGCATGGGAATATATATCAATGAAGCCTTAAAAATTATTAAAGGGGACTTTTATTGTAAGAAATCATTGACAAATGTGTTAGGCAATAACCTAAAAGCATTAATGAGAATCAAAAATTCAGCTTTTGAAAAGTTGCTAGACATCTTATTTGTTTCCCAAAGCAGTCTGCCTTGGTTTTGTTTGGGATAGTTCTCAGACAGCATAAAAGGCTATTTACGAAATTCATTTAGGAGGATTCACGCTAGGTAAGATGCACAAAACAGCAGGCCACATGCTAAATTCTTGAACAATTGCAGACATTCTGCAAAAAACATGACCAATCTCATTCCCTGGTGTGAATTCCCCCTTTATCTTTCTTGTGCCTCTTTTTTTTTTTAACTTTGTGCTATCTGGTGTGATAATCCCTCTGAATACCCATTTAGCATTTGCTATGGTATGTGATTTTTCTGTAACAAGTGAATTGTTTCAGGCTTGGTGGAGGCAATATCCAGGGACTTGGAAATTCTGAAGCTACCTGACTTTGTTACGTCCCAGGCAACCTTAAATTGTACCATGGTTAATTAAATTACATTTAAAGGCAGTTCACACCTGAATTATTTATACAATGGCATGGTAATATAGTGCTAATATGATTTCTCTACCTGAGCACCAAATTGTATGTCTGTTTAGGTTTCCATGCTTTTTTTTTTCTTTTTGTATGGTGAATAGGCTGTGCTGCAGTATACATGAGGGAGTAGGGGAGTGATTACACACTTTCTATAGCTATATTTCCACTAACTTTTAACTGAAGTACCTTCTGCTCTGTAACAAGTAGCTCTGATTGCTGCAATAAAGAATTGTCTAGCTGTATAGGGGCCATCATTTTGCCCCTTTGGGTAGGTAAGGAGCAGAGGCTGATTTCTTTACAAAATGCTGCTATTGTGTATGTTGCTTTTCTCAATCTGCTAACTCCGCTGTATATTTGGTCTGGAGTTCCTTTGTAGAGCAAATTATGATGGAAGCAAATCTCTAAGAGAAAATACAACAAAAAACATCTCCAACCCTCTAACCCTCTCTTCTGCAGTGAGTGAATTTTAAAGAAAATAACTCAGTGGAAAGCTGTATGTCTATATGTGGGGGTCAAAAAAGCAGACAGTTCTGTTTTAATGAAGTTGAAGGCCTTTGAGGTCACCTCATTACCTCTTGGCAGGTTTCACTGTGTAATGAGACAATGGAGAAAGGACTTAATGATTTTATTACAGCTACATGCATCAAAATCCCTTTCATATTGATAATAATGTTCCTTGAAATGATCATGAGAAAGATCTTATCCTCCTTTCCCTTTCTAATTGAAATGAAAGAATAAGATAAAGTGTAATGACAAGACAAAAATCAAAGAGAAAATATATTCAAATAGGAAATGGTTTACCAGAAGCTACAAAGGGTTAAACTGCGGTTTAAAGAGCTGCATCAATTAGTGGTAGGAGGTAACTACATGGGTGAATACATTAACTTTTAGCTAAAAGAAAAAAACAAAACAAAACAAAAACAAACCACAACAAAAACCACAAAAATATCTTGTCTCTCCTCTTTCATAGGGGGCTCAGTCTTCTGTGTAGGTGAGAGAGGAATGAGTGGTTGACCTCCATGTGATCAGATCCATGCGAAGTCTCACAAGTGAGAGGGGGGTATTTGCTTTCTTCCAGTTTTTGAGTACGCCCTCCATTTGTCATGATCTTTCAAAGACAGTCAAAAGTAGCTTTGCAATGACACCTGCCAGACCCATCAGCACTTGTGGCTGCACCCTGTCAGGTTCCATGGTGTTGTGCATGTCCTGTTAATTTAAAAGTTTCCTAGCTTGATCCTTCTGCAACGAAGATAAGTCCTCCTGCTTGCAGACTTTCCCTTCAGAAGGTTAAATTAGTACAGACCAAGGCAAAGAAGGTATGGCCTTTTCTTTGGCCTTTTCAATGTCCTTTGTCAAGTGAGAGGACTGGCTGCAGTGCAGTGCTTCAGAAAGATCTGGAGGGGCTGTCTGACAGCAGGCTCTATAGGATTCAGCTGTGTGCCTTGATAGCCAAGCAGGCAAACCAACTGAAATTATTTGATTCTCTTCTATCACAGAATCATAGAACCATAGAATCATCTGGGTTGGAAGGGATCTCCAAACGTCATCTAGTCCAACTCCCTCTGAAGTAAGCAGGGGCATCCTCAACCAGATCAGGTTGCTCAGAGCCTAGTCAAACCTCACCTTGAATATCTCTGGGGATGGGACCCCAGCCACCTCCCTGGGCAACCTGTACCAGTGTTCCACTACCCTCATGGTAAATAACTTTTTCCTAACATCCAAACTAAATCTACTCTTCTCTAGTTTGAAGCCATTGCCCCTCATCCTATCACTGCAGTCCTTTGTAAACAGTCTCTTGCTATCCTTCTTGTAGGCCCCCTTCAGGTACTGGAAGGTCATTATTAGGTCTCCCCAGAGCCTTGTTTTCTTCAGGCTGAACAACCCCAGCTCCCTCAGCCTGCCATCGTAGCAGAAGTGTTCCAATCCTCTGATCATTTTTATGACCCTCCTTCAGATGCACTTCATCAGGTCCATGTCCTTCCTGTATTGAGGGCTCCAGACCTGGATGCAGTACTCCAGGTGAGGTCTTACCAGAGCAAAGTGTCAGAATCACCTCTTTTCACATTCAGCAGCATGCCTACATTTTCTTTTGCTGCTGCTATAGTTTTAGTGGTCATTTTCAATTCCAATCATGTCTCTCACCAAATTCAATCCAGGTGAGCTTCTAGGTTTCCCAACCACATGCCTGTATGCTCAGTGTTTCCATGTTTCTCCTTGATCACCTGCCCTTGTCTCTTGTAAACTTCCCTTTTATGCATAACTTTGGTCTTTTAGTCCAGGAGAAAAAACCTTTCCTTGACCTTCTGCTTATTGGGATGAACCCATCTTTGGTTTGGAGTGGATCTTTGAATATCAACCAACTTTGCATCCTTGTCTCCAAGGCCAGATTCCATAAGATTCTTTGAAGCAGTTTGCTATATAGTCCAAAACCTGTTTTCTTGAAGTCTAGGGCCATGATCCTATTCTTTGCTTTGAACATCACCATGTCACCGTTACTGCAGTCAGAGCTGCCCCAGTCTTCACGTTTCCAACTAGTTCCTCCTGGCTGTATGTATGAGGTCTTGCAGACCACCTCTCTTCATCAGCTCTTTGATCAGCTGTGTCAGAAAACTTAGACTGTTTTTTAGCACATATTTTCCCTTCAGGAGGTACTGGACTTGTTAGAGTTTCCAGTTAAATTTGAAATGTAACTTTCTCATCTGTGTGCATGTCTGAGAACTGGGACAGCCATACCATCTCCCAGAACATTTGATTTACAGCCATAAGGGATTGCCTCAATATTGCTTCCTAATGACCTTTAACCTTAATGTCTTCCACAGTCTCTTTCCAAACTTCATTCAACAGAATCATAGAATCAGTCAAGGTTGGAAGGGACCACAAGGATCATCTAGTTCCAAACTCCCTGCCATGGGCAGGGACACCTCACACTAGATCAGGCTGGCCAGAGCCTTATCCAGCCTGGCCTTAAACTTGGCTTTCTTGTAGGCCCCGTTCAGATACTGGAAGGCCACAAGAAGGTCACCTCAGAGCCTTCTTTTCCCCAGACTGAACAGCACCAACTCTTTCAGCCTGCCATATATTAACAATAATGTGCACCTCTGTTTTATATGAAGAAGGTAAACACTTTCCCATCTGTTTAAAATACAAATTAAAACCTACACACTATGATATCATCTCCTGTGACTGATATATTTCAGTATATTCAAACTCATCAACTTTCGATAGCAGGTGTTCTACTGAAAAACAAAAAACCCAAACCCAGATCTATCTGTAAATAAGAGGAGATCATGCTTTAGTAGCAAAGATCATGGCATCACTAATTCAGTGTGTGGTCTTGTCTGACAGTGTTTATGAATTAACAACACAAGGTGTATGTCTGTGGATTGTGAGGTATTCTGAACTGTTGGCTCCCGGAGTTATGACTTTCAATGCTGCTTGGGAGAGTATAGTATAGAAAGCACAGAATTCCCTTCCTCTGCTCAGAAATTTTTCAGCTCACATCTCAAAGGTCAGTGCACATAAGGACACTACATCATATGAACAGTCCAGGCTATATGAATTGCTGAACACTGAAGAAAAAAGAAAGCAATCTTTTGCCTTTCAAACAAATAATTAAAACTTCCATAATGGCAGGTCTAGGTGATTTCATAATTATGAAGAATCTTTGCCTATAAAATTGCATACATGTGAAAAATATAACAAAGGCATATCTGAATCTAAACTTTTGTGGGAAGATGTCCTAAAGGGTTAACCTCCCAAATATGCCCTAGCCAGAGAATTTGCTAAGCACCTGCAAATGTGTTGACCTGGACAGTTCCTGATGGCTAAGGCAAATGTATAGCACGTGGGATTAACATTGTAAGCACATGCAAATGTGCAAGCCTGGACACTTCCTGGGGTCCTGATAAACATGTACCACATGTAATTAACTCTGTAACACAGCTGTGAACTCTATGTGCTCCTGGCTATGTTTGGATATGCTCCTATCACCAGCTTGGTTGCCCTTCTCTGGACACATTCCAGCAACTCAACATTTTTCTTGAACTGAGGGGCCCAGAACTAGACACAGTACTCAAGGTGTGACCAGGATGCCATTGGTCACCTGAGCACACTGCTGGCTCATGTTCAGCCTACTGTCAACCAGTACCCCCACGTCCCTTTCTGTCTGGCTGCTCTCCAGCCACTCTCTTCCCAGCCTGTAGCGTTGCATGGGGTTGTTGTGGCCAAAGTGCAGACCCTGGCACTTGGACTTGTGGAATGCCATCGTGTTGGGCTCTGCCCATCTGTCCAGCCTGTTAAGGTCCCTCTGCAGAGCCCTTCTACCCTCCAACAGATTAACAGCCCCCAGCTGCTGCCCCCAGCTTGATGTCATCTACAAACTTACTGATGATGGACTCCATCCCCTCATCCAGATCATCAATAAAGATACTGAACAGGATAGGGCCTGGCACTGATCCCTGGGGGACACCACTAGTGACTGGCTGCCAGCAGGCAGTAGCACCATTCACCACCATGCTCTGGGCACGGCCCTGCAGCCAGTTCTTAACCCAGTGCACAGTGGTCCTGTCCAAGCCACAGGCTGACAGCTTGGCCAGGAGTTTGCTGTGGGTGACAGTGCCAAAGGCCTTGATGAAGTCCAGGTAGACTACATCCACAGCCTGCCCCACATCCACCAGGTGAGTCACTTGATCATAGAAGGAGATCAGGTTGGTCAGGCAGGACCTGCCCCTCCTAAATCTGTGCTGGCTGAGCCTGAATCCGTGGCCATCTTGTAGGTGCACTGTGATTGCCCTCAAGATGATCTTCTCTGTAGTCTTGCTCGGCACTGAGGTCAGGCTGACAGGCCTGTAATTCCCTGGTGCGTCCTTCCAGCCCTTCTTGTGGATGGGCATCACACTGGCCAGCTTCCAGTCATCTGGGACCTCACCAGTGGGCCAGGTCTGTGAAAAATCATGGGCAGTGGCTTGGTGAGCTCATCTGCCAGCTCTATCAATGCCCTATGATGGATACCATCTGGTCCCATAGATATATGGGGATTCAAGTGGCTCAGCAAGTCCCTTACTTCTTCCTGCTGGATTACAGGGGGATTATGCTGCTCCCTGACTCCATCTGTCAGCTCAGGAGGCTAGTTGTCCTGAAGACAACCTATCCTATTATTGAAAAGAATATCTGTCAGATGTAAGCAAGACTTCTGGAATATGCATAGTGTGTGTGCTACTGCTTTTAAAAAGTTGCATAAATTTCTATCTGGTTTTATTTCTCTAGAAAAAGCATTCCTTTTATTTTGTACTGTTGCTGCTAAAAGAAGGCAAATCTGAGGACTTCTGAGACTCTGTTTTCTTCCACCTCAGTCTTTGTGCTGCTGCTTTGGTCCAATCCTTTACTTGTATTTGGACTTTTCCCTAAACATCCCAGACATCCCAGACATTTGGAGAAGAGGAGGCTCAGGGGAGACCTTATTGTCATCTGCCTGATGGGAGGCTGTAGCCAGGTAGGGGTTGGTCTCTTCTTCCAGGCAACCAGTGACAGAACAAAAGGGGACAGTCTCAAGCTGCACCAGGGGAGGTTTAGGCTGGAGGTTAGGAAGAAATTCTTCACAGAAAGAATGATTTGCCATTGGAATGGGCTGCCCAGGGAGGTGGTGGAGTCACCATCCCTGGAAGTGTTTAAAAGAAGCCTGGATGAGGCACTTCATGCCATGGTTTAGTTGATTAGATGGATGATAGGTTGGACTTGATGATCTTGAAGGTTTTTTGTAACCTGGTCAATTTTGTGATTCTGTGATCCTGCAGATCCCGACAGTTCCAAAGCATCCTAAAATTTTACACTATCCTGACCAGCTTCATCAAATATCCATGAACAATTTGGGATTAAATCTTACTTTTCCCCACAAGACCCATGGTAGTCAAACTGCACTTGAGTGGTTCATTTAGTGGTCTATCCACTACCAACATGAGAGCTATCATCCTTCATACCATCTCCATTGCCTCAATATTGGTATGGTTCATACACTTCAGTGTTTAGTTCATTATTCTGCTTGTCTTTTTGATTTTCTTTCATCTTAAACTGTTGCAAACCTTAGTCACTGAATGTTCTTATATTCAGGATATTCACATATCTTTCCAATCCACACATCCTGACATCTAAGACTGCCATCTTCACTCTTGTTCTCTGTGTTTTTTCTTTTATATTCCATCTTTGTGTTTACCAGTGATTGCATTATGTCATTTTGATTTTATTATTCATTGGTTTAAAAATTACTTCATTTCCTTCAGTAATTTGTGTGAGAAAATTTTTACAAGGAGAAGATTTCTTCGAGCTATGTGAAAATGACATATTTAATTTTTTTAAGAAATGGATGAAATTAACTCCTGGTAAATGTAAATGTAAATATAAATATAGTTTTTACTTGACACCAAGCTGTGTGGTGCATGCTGGAGGGAAGGGATGCTGCCCAGAGGGACCTTGATAGACTTGAGAAGCGAGCCTGTGTGAACATCATATGCTTCAACCAGACCAGGTACAAGATCCTGCACATGGATCAGGGCAATCCCAAACACAAATACAGGCGGAGCAGTGAATTCATTGAAAGCAGCCATGCACAGAAAGACTTGGGAGGATGGCTTGAAGGAAGCTCACCTTGCAGACTATAAAGCCAACTCTATTCTGGGCTGCATCAAAAGAAGTGCGGCCAGCAGGTTTAGACTGGCCCCTCCTCTCTCATAAGAACCCACCTGGAGAACTGTGTCCTGCTCTGGAGTTGTGAGCAAAGCAGGTGAGCCTAAACAAGTGCTGAGAGAGTTGGGGTTGTTCAGTCTGGCCACTATAGTGGCCTTCCAGTACTTAAAGGAAGCCTATAAGATAGTTCAACCCTTTCACAAGGGCATGTAGCAATAAGACAAGGAGTAGTGGCATTAAACTAAAAGAGAGACATTTTAGATTAGATATAAGGAAGAAATGGTGAGAGTGATGAGGCATTGGAACATGTTGCCCAGAAAAATTTATGTATGCCCATCCCTGAAAGTATTCAAGACCAGGTTGAATGGGGCTTTGAGCTACCTGAAAAATGGTGGATCATAGCAGGAGTGTTGGAACTGGATGAGCTTGAAGTTGCCCTCCAGCCCAAATCATTCTATGATGCTTTGGTAGTGTTTACTATTAGATGTATTCTCTCTAGTCTCAGAACAAGAAAAAAATGGCCTGAAATTCTGCCAAGGAGGTTTAGGTTGTTCAAGGACAGGGAACTGCTTGAAAGAGTCCAGCACAGAGCCACAAAAATCATTAACGAAGTGGAACATCTTCCTTACAAGGAGAGGCTGAGGGAGTTGGGGCTCTTTAGCTTGGAGAAGAGGAGACTGAAGGGTGACCTCATTAATATTTATTAATATGTACATGGTGACTGCCAAGAGGATGGAGCCAGGCTCTTCTCAGTGATGCCCAAAGACAGGACAAAGGGCAATAGGTAGAAGTTGAGGCATAAGAAGTTCCATGGAAACATAAGGAAAGAAAAGTTCACTGTGAGGGTGATGGAACATCGGAACAGGCTGCCCAGGGGGGTTGTGGAGTCTCCCTCTCTGGAGATAACTGGCTGGATTGTGAGATACTATAATTTTGCATTCAGTCTGAGGAGCTGGAATGAAGAAAGTAAAAAGACAGAACAACTAAACCAGTGAGCAGACATTTCTGAACAAATGCCAGTGAATACTACCTTAAATCTAAGTCTGCTTGTAGATTATATCTGTTGACATAATTAATGATTTTAGAAGTCTGTTCTTTACTCAGGATTCAGCATGTCTTGATAAATCTTGTTAAGATAAACCATTTGCTAGAACATGAGATTAAGGTTAGACATATCATCTGTGTTTTCTTTCTAGTAATATAAACAAGTTTTACGTCATGCTGTATTATGTAGTGTTGGGGCATGCTTAAAATCTACCTAAAGCATTAAGGCATATGTTTTAGGTGAACTAGGGAGCCAGATACAAGCCTATTTAATTGGTCCACCAGATACAGGTCATCTGAGCTTTTAAGGTTAACATTTACGTTTAGAGTGAATGCATTTGTTATGTATATTTCAACAATTTGGGATGTGTTGATGTGTTGTCAATCTCTGCCCCTCTGAGTATTAGCTAAAAACTTACCCAGTGAATTAATGATATGTTCTCTGTTCTACTACTCCGTGCACAGAGACTAAAATTCAGTGCAGAAGTTCATAGCTGCTGAATTCTCAACTTTCCTTTGAGAAGGGAGTAAGTCTCCTTCCCTTATTTTGTCATCCTAGTCAACTACTTTGCCCATTGATTTTGGAGGATTGGATGGATTAAGGTTCCTTCATTCTCCCCTTCAAATCATTGCTACATGAAATAGCTAATAGTGTAATTACCAAAATATGTAGTTGAAATCAAAACCTGAGCAGAAAATTGAACAGAAACCTTTGATTTGCTGCATTTCAGATAAGGCTCTGGAGTGTTACAGTGTGGAAAGGAAAGTTCTCATACTGTGGGAGGAGACAAGTCTTGGGTATATCTTGTAACAAAGACGTTTATATTAGACTGGATTTAGGACTCAGTTTTCTGTTCTGTCTCAAGGTTCCTGTGTGACCTTACATGGTCCTATAAATGAATCTATTAATCTATTGCCAATGCAGGTAAGAGTCTGCTGTACTTTTCAGAAATCTTTAAGTACTTATGGAACACCTTTGAGATTGCATCTTTGTCTGAACTGCCTGTAGATGTCAGATGTGTTATCGCTCCTACACTTCAATCTGTACAGCAGAGATTTCTACATTGTCACCATAAGCTTGCTCAGTGTTCAGCTGTGAAAAATGGTTCCATTTTGCGGTTAATCCCTCTGATTTTAGGATGGGTCACACTCTATCATATAATACTATTCTTCCTGTCTGAAATCCAAAAGAAATGTAGAATGAGTAGAGTGGTTATGGAGATCTGCATTTCCTCTACTGAATTATGGAGGGTTTTTGTTTGTGGGTTTTTTTGTGGGGTTTTTGTGTTTCTGTTTTGTTTTGTTTGTTTTGTTTCTTTTTTCTTAAGTGACTTGTTTTCTGTAAAAATGAAATAAATATACATTTCAAAAGTAGTAACACTACTTCTCTGTCTCCAGATTTTGCGAATCTAGACTGCTGCAAGGGATAGGATAATAGGAGCATGAAATCAGTTTTAACTAGATCTTTAGTCTGTTTGGTTTTCCTACATCTCTACTGAGGTCTTGATAAAATCTCTCATAGTTTAGAGTTAAAATTTAATATACATACTCACTAATCAGAAATTATATTTGTATATGTAGTACACAAAGTATGGTTACATCTGGTGCACGCTCTTGCCCTTAGCAGAAATATTCTTCTCACAATGTAGCAATGCACTGAAAAGTTAATTTTAGGAAAAAAATAAGAGACTTTAAGTGCTGCTTTTGTTAATTTTGTTAAGCATCATGGTTCCTTGGATAGTCAAACTATCTGAGCCTTATGCATTGGTCTAACTTTTTTTCACAGTTCTGCCAGTGACCTAGAAACAACCTTGGCCAAATAACTTTGTCTCTTTGTGTGGCTTCCCTCTTATGCAGCAGTCATAACTGTGCTTTCTCTTTTACAAAGTGACTAAAGATTATCAATAAAAGATCTAGTGTGCAAAGTATGCAATCTATTATTACCTATTTCAGGACAGATTTTAGTTAATGTTTAAATTTGATTAGGTTGTCTTTTGCTATGTAATCAGTGAGACTAATCTTCCTTAAAGTTATGCATATATTTATGTATTTTAAACTGAAGTTTAAATTCTGGTTTTAGGGAGGAAAATGGCATTTAATAACACAAGAGTATACTTTCATATTGATTCTGCAGATATTCATCATAAACCTGTTATAGTTAGTGAAGGAGGTAGACACCTGTGCTTTGATAGATCATTTTAGTTTCATTCTTCCATGTTGCTAGATAGTGTTTAAGCATTCACCAAGCTGTGACTTACAAAAAGGCTACAAAGAAATTCAGTGCTAGGAGAGGCACCAGAGATTCTTGGCTTTCAGTTCTCATGCTGTCTTTTTTTTTTCCACAATCCTCAGATGTGTTTGAAAAAACAATGAAACCATCACTACTTTGTGAAATCTCCATGATAATTGCCAAGTTTCCTTAAGAAAGAAGTGCTGGAAATTTGTAATCTTTTAATTTTACACTGATTTATTTTAAATCTTGTTTAAAAGCTCAGATTAATTTTTCATGCTGACTATCACAAAATTTAATGCTCCCTAAATTACAACCACTTACAGCAATAATTGGAAGGTATGTAGCTGTCCATGAATTCATTTTGGGAGATGGAGGTCATGCCATATCTCATCAGAAAGGCAATTTGCTCCAGATTTGCAATAAAGTTTCAGATTAAACGTGGTAGTTTGGTAGTATGATCACGTGTTGCACACCTTTCTTTAACAGACTAGCTCACTTGCATGCTGATAGGTACCACAAATAGGAAATCTCTTCCCCTCATCAAGCTTTATTTTATAACTCTGCCTAGTGGAAAATTATTCTGTATTCATATTATGGTCCTCCTAGAATATTCAAATGTATTCTCACATTCCCAAGGCAAATATCAAACACAGACACGAGCAAAGCGTTTCCATCATCATTATATTCCTATCCTGAACAGATGTGGATTAGTGATGCCTTATTGCCAAGATCACAATCTGTAGTTGAATAAATTGATGTTGCTCTGAAACTCAACATGTCCTTTAATTTATTTTCCTCAGTTTTTCCAGCAATTGAGGAAGAATTAAAATAAGATAATAAAATCTTCAGCTCATCTTGATTATAGAATAAGATGATATATGAGATTATAGAATTATTGTAACTTTCAAACAACTTCTGTCAATGGATATTAAATCCCATCATCACCAGATTATCAAAGTATGTTTTGGCAGTTTTTAACTCTCTAGGATAAAGAACAGTTCTTGGAGATTTTAAAAGTGTAATTAAAGTTTTGTCAAAATGGACAAATGATCAAGGTTATCTGTTCTTACTTGGCTATATTTTCATTTTGCTGATTAAAAATTCATAATTTGGAGGTGAGAGTAGAGGTTTAATGGTCATGATCAGGCAAAGAGCAGAATTGGGAACAACACCACCCAAATCTGCCTTTATTGCATATGTTTTTATGGATGTCTATTTAAACTATGAATGTATCTGATTTTAGATTTAAAGGGAGCAGAATTAGTTTTGTGGAATGCAAATGACTCATATAAAAGGAACAATAAATACATCTATCAGTTTCTTTTGCTCTCTCAGCTCTCTCACTATACAATGACTATAAAATGCTGCCTAAACCTGAGTGTTCAAATTGATTGATGGCTTCATGATTTAGCAGCTGTGCTAGGATTGTGAGATCTAGGTGATCAGTTGGACTTGAGGATCACAGGATCACAGGATGTTAGGGGGTGGAAGTGACCTCTGAAGACCTTTGTGTCCAACCCCTCTGCCAGAGCAGGAACATATAATCTATTGCAGGTTGCACAGGAACATGTCTAGACGGGTCTTGAAAGACTCCAGAGAAGGAGACTCCACAACCTCTCTGGGGAGCCTGTTCTAGTGCTCTGTGACCCTTACAGTAAAGAAGTTCTTCCTCATGTTAAGAATAAAGTTGAGAAAAAAGACAATAGTAATCAGTAAGTATACAGCTAGATTAAGAAAGAAGTCTGAGACTCACTATATTCTTCTACTGTGCTTTCATTATTCTTCAGCCTAACAAGTGCAAGGATATCAGTAAACAAAATCTTTATTGTAGATGGGGAAAATTCCCAGAAGAAGGGCTGTGTTAGAACTAGATTGTTTTCTATTGGCATCTGGGGTATCTTTCTATTCTCATTAGCCCTTCCAGTCAATTTCATGTTTGCGTAATGAAAGTTTCTGCTAGCTTTGAGTCTGATATTGGATTTTAATGAGTGGTTCTTACACCTATAGTCAAATTAAGGCAGTCACCAGAGCTTTTTTTTGGCATAATACAACAGCACTGATATGCCTCAAGTTTCAGCTTGATAAGTATTGTGCATAACTACACAAAATTATGAATAATACAATATATAAGCCCCATTGCAACAAATCTGTGAATGCTGGAAGTTTATTGAACTAAAAAAAAAAATAATCTTGGCATAATCTGAACACATAAACATAAGCAGGAAATCTGGAAAGAAAATGGGGACATTTTTGAGGACCTGACTTTAAAATATATAGTTCAAATCAAGGCATATGGACCATGGTGAATTTTAATTCTCCAGAGAGACTGACACGAATGTATCAACATTAATTACTTGAATCCCTATATTATGGATAAATTTAGGCTTTTTTTACTATCTGAAGGTATGCAAACTGTTTTTTGTGCTAGTTATGAGAAATACTTGGAAATTTAAACATTAGAATTTGTAGCATAGTTTCAATAGGTCACCTGATTGGAAAAATCCTTAAGATTATTCAGCCCAGCCGTAACCCAACATCTCCCTGTACACAATTGTTAGATCGTGTCCTTAAGCACCTCATCCAAACATCTTTTAAAGACAAGAAAAAATTTAGTCTAATAAAAATATAGTAATTTAAAAACTCTAGGCCAGTTCTGTTTGTAATTTTACCAGAATATTTATAAAAATAACTCCTTTTTCTCTTCTGCTAGTCCTGATCTCATTCAAAGTGTCAGGAGACATGAGTTGCATGTTCCACTCAATTTATGGTGTTTTATGTTCCTGCAAGATATAAAGATCATCAATGCTCATGCAGAATTTGAATTAACTAAACTGAATTAACTTGTAAATGGAAGCAGGATTTCTTGAAATCTAGGTAACTAAGAAAATCTGCAGATGTTTAATTTAAAATTACAGAACATTCATTTCACATCCTGTACCATAAAAATGATCCCAGGATAGATGGTTTTTCAGGGACATCTGTGAGTGATGCAAATGAGGATGCCGACTGACAGCCCTGAAAATTATCTGCAGAGCAGCAGGGAGGTGGCAGCAAGTGGTTTCTGCAAAGCTGCTTGCAGTGAGCCTGCTGTGCAACTCTGAACACCTCATCTTCAGATCTGGCCAGTTCTCTTTCGTTAAAGTGGGCTAAAAATTTGAATGGCAACTTTGAATATAAGCACTCTGCTCAGTCACCAGTGGACAAAGAGGTTTATATATTCCTGTGAGCCTCTGATTAAAACAGGGAAACATTTCAGGCACAGAGGTTGCTATTCAATCTCTTATATTCCTGGGCAAAGAGACTTGCTTGTAGATGACATCTTATAGTAATACAATCTAAAGGGACACCTGCCAAAGTGTAGCTATTAAAAAATTTAGTTGGAGAACATACTTCTTTGTTAATAACCAAGAAGGCAAACTATAAAGTTTTTTATCTTTTGTTTGTTTGTTTGTGGTGGGGGTTTTGTTGTTGTTGTTGTTTTAGCTTTGGTTTAGCTTTTTGAGATTGCTGGAAAATGTATATTAAGAAATTAATAAAAGGATAATAAAACTTTTAAAAAGTTTGTTTTATCTATTAAAAACCAAAAAGCGTTCCTTACTTTTTTTTAATCATTTATACACTGTTATGTACCAAAACTGTTGCATGTCATACATTTGAAAGTGCAGGCAAGAGATGCTTAAAACCTCAAACACTAGCTCTTCTGGAGTTGTAGCACTTAAAACCACAGTCTCACTCTTGTTAAGCATCTTGCATGCTTCATCATCTCTTCCACTGAAACTTGATTTTCAGCAGTGCTACAGCCTTGCTACAGTAGCTTAGTTTGAGTACAACCCCTTTTTATTTTTTTTCATTGATAGGTGGCTTGTTCCATAAGTGAATGAAAATATTTTTGATTATTTGTTAGTCCACATTATGTCTTCCCAGGTTTAATGTCCAAAGTACCTTCAAATATAAAGTTACTCGTTTTAGAAGAGTAGTAATGTAGGATATTAAAAGTAGAAAAAAACAGTCTTTACCAAAAGTATGAACTTCTTATGCTAGAGATCTAACCCAAAGTCATCTAGATGGTTAAATGAGAGAGTACAAGATTGTGTCTGATAATGGAGAAAATAAGACAAATATGACTATTTAATTCTTGTTATTGGAACCTCACTGCAGTGTTCATGGAGTAAGACTGTCATAGAGGGTGAAATATTCAGAATGAAGGGAATACAATAGCCATCTGGTGTTGAGGAGGCAAGACTTTCAAAATCAAAAGGCAGCACAGGGCTGACGTGCTCTGTGGTGTTGGCCTGAGCTGCCCAGCTCACCAAACCACTGTCCATCATTTTCCACCAGTCCTGGCTCACTGGAGAAGTCTCAGATGACTGGAAGCTGGCCAGTGTGATGCCCATCCACAAGAAGGCCCAGATGGAAGAACCTGGAAACTACAGGCCTGTCAGCCTGACCTTAGTGCCAGGCAAGATTATGGAGCAGATCATCTTGAGGGCAATCACAGTGCACCTGAAGGATGGCCACAGGGTCAGGCCCAGCCAACATGGATTTAGGAGGAGCAGGTCCTGCCTAACCAACCTGATCTCCTTCTATGATCAGGTGACCCGCCTGGTGGATGTGGGGCGGGCTGTGGATGTAGTCTACCTGGACTTCAGCAAGGCCTTTGGCACTGTCCCCCACAGCAAACTCCTGGCCAAGCTGTCAGCCTGTGGCTTGGACAGCAGCACTCTGCACTGGGTTAAGAACTGGCTGCAGGGCCGTGCCCAGAGCATGGTGGTGAATGGTGCTACTGCCAGCTGGCAGCCAGTCACTAGTGGTGTCCCCCAGGGATCAGGGATGGGTCCAATCCTGTTCAGTATCTTTATTGATGATCTGGATGAGGGGATTGAGTCCAACATCAGTAAGTTTGAAGATGACATCAAGCTGGGGGCAGGTGTTGATCTGTTGGAGGGTAGGAGGGCTCTGCAGAGGGACCTTGACAGGGTGGACAGATGGGCAGAGCCCAACACGATGGCATTCCACAAGTCCAAGTGCTGGGTTCTGCACTTTGGCCACAACAACCCCATGCAGCACTACAGGCTGAGGAGAGAGTGGCTGGAGAGCAGCCAAGCGGAAAGGGACGTGGGGGTACTGGTTGACAGTAGGCTAACATGAGCAAGCAGTGTGCTCAGGTGGCCAAGAAGGCCAATGGCATCCTGACCTGCATCAGAAATAGTGTGGCCAGCAGGATCAGGGAAGTCATTGTGCCCCTGTACCCAGCTCTGGTTAGGCCACACCTTGAGTACTGTGTCCAGTTCTGGGCTCCTCAATTTAAGAAGGACATTGAGATACTTGAACGTGTCCAGAGAAGGGCAACGAGGCTGCTGAGAGGTCTCGAGCACAATGAGGAGAGGTTGAGGGAGCTGGGGTTGTTTACCTTGAAGAATAGGAGGCTCACGGGAGACCTTATTGCTGTTGCAGCCAGGAGGGGGTTGGTCTCTTCTCCCAGGCAACCAGTGACAGAACAAGAGGACACAGTCTGAAGCTGCACCATGGGAAGTTTAGGCTTCAGGTGAGGAAAAGTTCTTCACAGAAAAAGTAATTGCCCAGTGGAATGGGCTGTCCAAGAAGGTGATGGAGTCACCATCCCTGGAGGTGTTCAAGAAGGGATTGGATGTGGCACCTGGAGCCATGGTTTAGTTGTCATGAGGTATTAGGTAATAGGTTGGACTTGATGATCCCTGAGGTCTTTTCCAATCTGGCTGATTCTGTGATTCTTTGGTGCACTCTTGACTCCTGCTCATTTCATGTGCCCAAGCCATGTTCTGATGGAAAGCTGAAGGGAAAGAGGTTGACAGAGGACAGATTGGCCTCAATCCTTCATGTAACTACCATGGAAGTCACCAGCTCTATGTGCAGCCGTGGGAGATGGGGAGTGCTTCTGGGCCTCACAGTTCACACTAAGACCTTTTATGTTTCTGCTTTCCTTCTCTGATTTCCAATGAAGTCTCCTGCCTCAGCCAAACAAATTCAATTCTGCTAAAATTCCTTTTGTGATAAGTCAGTCCTGTTGTGCAAGAAAATAATCTGTGATATTTTATTACCCTCACTGATATAAACCAGTGCTGCTTGGCAAGAGTATAACACACCTGGATATACTCAGATCTCCTGTTGAATCCTCATTTTGTTGAGATCTTCAAACATCCATCAACAATTGCTTTTGGTCACTTGGTATATTTCTTCCTATAATTTAAGTTTTCAATTCCTTGGCTACATTTTAAAAGGAAAAGAAAGGAGGGGAAAGGGTTAAGACTGGTATTTCAGAAGCTAATCTGCACAAAATTACTATCATCATTTTCAGACAGGAAAATGCAATAGATGATGCAGTACATCATCACTGTGTTTTGGGTTTGTTTTGTTTTGTTTCTAAGTTTCATTATGTTTTGTTTATCTTTCAATTTCTTGCACAGACAATGCAGCAAAGGCTGGATTTGACCTTATGATAGCTACTGTCTAAGAAGATGGAAATCAACTCAAAGTCTCATTGAATACTAATAGTACAAAGCTCATGGGAATCAAAAGATGCATTTTTTTCCTGATTACACAAAAAAAAGATTGCCAAAGAAAAATTCAGCTGAAAAAATATGAACGGTGAAATGTGAGTGGGCCCGTGGGAGTACTGAAGAGCATGAAACTTCTTCAGAAACTCTTGTATCAAATAAGAATCCATCTTGTACAGATCAGACAAACCTGCACAGTTTTTATGCCAAGTAGGCTAGATTAAAAAAAATGTATTTCTTTCCAAAATTTTGCTGGAGATATGGAGAGCTGAGGCATGTGCTGAACTGCTTTTATGTAAAGAGGTTGTCAGGGCATATAACTGTTTCTCCTTTGCTGTCCTGCAACTTTGAAACTCCATCTTTTCCCACTTCTTAGGTTTATAAATCACCAACACTTTAACCCTCAGCAAGAGCTATAAAAAAGCTATTTTCTTTTCCTTCTCTATGATAAGCATAAGTGTGATTGATGAATATGAGAAGACAGCAATTGTTATATTGATATGACATTTTGGGCCTTTGGTATGAGGATCATGCTTACAAAATATGTTGGGTTTGATATGCCATTAAAATCTATCCTGTCAGAGTACGATAGGGTTGAGCTTTGTGTTTAGCATTGAACAAATTTTTACCAAGATGAAATACAGTCTGGATAACTTTTTCAGCTATACACGTGTCTGCAAGATATCTTTTTTTTTTCTTTTGTCCTAGTCAGACTGAGAAATGAACATCAAGACCATGCTGGCTATTGCCTTCCATTACAGAAAGTCCTGGCAAGGGCTTCTCCTTTTTTAAGCTATTATGCTTTATAGAGCACACAACTTCTACCCTCCTCCCTTTGTATGACAGGAATATCCCAATGATGGAAGATTGATTCACCTTTTAGGATGAAAGATGGTCTACAGCAGTAAATTAAATAGAGCTGGAGAACATTGCTAGGCACAAGAATGTGACTGCACAGACTGCGAAATTACTCAAGGAGGTTCTTGCAGGCTTTTTGTCCTTGCTTGCTCGTGCTCCCTGAAATAGCTCTTGAGCTCAGTTTGGAAGCAGAATCCTGCCAAAGACCTCACTCAAGAGGCACTTTCTATGCAGGCTCACTGTCTGCAGCAGGAGGATTTACTAGCACAGTAAAATCTGGACTTTTCTGTGTCTGTCAGCCTCAGTGCTAGGTGTGTTCCCACGCATGTCTGCCATACTTGAAGAAGTAGATATAAAGAGGGACTATGGGGTTTTTTTGTTTTTGTTTTTGGGTTTTTTGTTTTTGGTTTTGGTTTTGGTTTTTTTTTGTAGCTAGAATCAAATAGGCTTCAGCAGCCTTGACGTGTGAGGCTATCCTTTTCTTGTGACCTTTTTGACTAAAGTCAAAAAGCTGTGGTGTAGCTAGTTTTCTCAGTGATGCACAGCTAAAGAATACCTTTAAAGATGAGCTAGATTTATGTTTTTATCCTATCAGTGTGTCCATATCTTTTTTTGTTTTTGGTAAAGATTTTAGTTCCTTCACTTACGTAGGATTGCTTAAAGATCTCTGCAGTTTGCTTACACAGGATGTCTTCTTGAAGAAGTGTTTGTGGGAGCAGGTGTTGCCTTCATACCTTGCTTTTTTTTCCAGGCATGTTTTCAATAGATTTCAAGATAGTCTATGTACTATGATGGAGGCTATGAACAAGAAGGTGTGCTTTCTCGCTGTCTCACTGTCTGCTTTGCCATCTGTGTTTTCAAAACATTTCAATTGGTGAAATACAGGAAGGAGCTGGAGACAATTGCAATGTTTTGGAAAGACGAACAAATCGTGTCTTTACCACCCTGGGGATGATCTTTGATAAGGTGACTTAAAAAAAAGAAACTCAGAAAATTCTCCAGAGAAGCTCATAATCTCCTCACAATCCCACCTCTCTGGGGTTATCACCAGTGCTTTTTTACAGAAAACCAGGAGACCAGAGAGCTCCCTTATGAGCTTATGCAAATCAGTAGCTCAACAAATGAAGCAAATTCAGCTGGCTCTAAATTTGCAGGAGGTTACTGAATTACCAAAATGAATGGTTCACTAGCACAAGATTTATATCTGCAACCAATACTAGAGTCAGAGGCTTTAACAGAAAGTCTAATGGTTAATGTAGCTTTCTGTGGCTCCAGACACTCAGTATTGCCTTTCAAATACCCATTGCTGTATCCCTCAATCCCAAATGTTCCTGCACACACTGACAGGTGATTCTTCTGCAACTCATAGATTGCACTTGAAAATTAGAAGATACATTAGAAAATGTCCCAAGTATCTGTAGTTGGAAAACTCAGTGGGTTTTATTTGATGTTTGATGTTTTTGGGGTGATTTCGGATTGGGTTTTGTGTTTGGGATTTGTTGTTGTTTTTTTTTTTAGGGGGGAGGTGTTTGTTTGGTTTGGGTTTTTTTGATGGTTGGTTGGTTGTCTTGTATCTTTTTTTTAGAGGGGGGACAGTGGTTTCTGTTTTGTTGTTGTTTGTTTTGTTTCTCTATTTGTTTTCCAATTGCAGTTTATTTTCGGGGGGGCAGTATGTATTTGTTTATGGACAACAAATCTTAAAGATTCAAAAGCACTCTAGGGGTATTGGGTGGAATATTTTACCTAACTAGCTATAATGAAGATATCTACATTTCAATCAGTCTTCTAGAAATCTCATCTGTGGAAAGAAATTAGGCTTTGTAATGTGCTTAAGCTCATCTTAATGTAACTGTCTGAAGAAGAAGGTTGAATCTTGCTCTGCTAGTGCCTGTTTCACTGCCCTGATGAAGAAGGAAGGCTTCAAGGAGCATGCCATAGGTGTCCAAACCTGAGACAAATCCTACTCACTGTGCTTATAGACCATTTGACTAGATTAATCATCAATTCCAAGCCAACAGAAATTGATTTACAAGGCTGCCTATCCTATATTTTATATTCGTCTCTTAAATTATATTTTATTTTTTTGACCAAATGTTAAAGTTGTGAAATGTTTATTTTGATACAAATGACATTAACATGCTGGATATCAATGATTTGTACTATAGAAAGACACTGAAAAAGAGATTCTACAAAAATACTGCCTCTGGAGATAAGCCAAATTAAAAAAAAAAAACACACAAAAAAACACAAACAAACAAACAAAAAGCCAGTGAGTGCACACCAAAATCCCAAACATGCTAACTAAGATCCCTAAATAGTGGTAAATTCTTAGGAGGACAACAAGAAAAACCCGAATTTTGGAATATAGGATTTAGAGAGGGAAAAAAAAAAAAGAAAAAAAAAGAAAAGAGAGAGATAGAAAGATATAATTTGATTCCTTTATATAATTAAGTGATAAAATATTAAAAAGTTCCTAGAAAGCATTCTATTTAAAATTATAATTTATAGATATAAACTCACATTTTGCTTAATTTAAATATGTTCAGCTCTTCTTGACATAATCATTTTGGTTGGTGTTAATGTGTCTTAAATATTTAAGAGCAGTATTCTTTAAGTGAACATGTGATTTTTGTATTAGACATTCTGGTCGTGGTGAACTCCACTTCTCAAGAAACCACTAATGTCAATTCCTCATGCAAGTTGATGTGAGAGGAAAGCACATACCTTGCAGAAAGTAACATCCGTGTATTAAAAAAAAAGTCACATCTGCAAAACCCACAAGTTTTGAAATCACAAGCTAAAATAAATACACAGAATGCATTTTTTAACTTTATGTGAGAATTCCTTTGTGTCCATGTGTGTTCAAAACTGCTTGAAGGAAAATTATCTTCACTGAAGTGTATATGAACTTCACATGGCTCAAAACAATCTTCAAGAACTGAAGAACGTATATGTTGATCCACATACATATTTTTAAGAGCTTTTGTTTCCTGCTTCAACAAATATCTTCTCTAAGAGGTGACCTCATTGCTCTCTACAGCTTCTCAAACAGGGGAAGTGGTAAGGAAGGTGATGATCTCCCTGGTAACCAGTGGCAAAGTGCAGTCAAACACTGGAGCAGGTTTCCTAGAAAGGTGGTGGATGCTCCAGCATGTCAAATTATTCATCCTATCTTTTTAGGATATCAGGTAGTGATAGGACTAGGGGGAATGGAATAAAGCTGGAAGTGGGGAGATTCAGACTAGACATGAGGAAGAAGTTCTTCCCCATGAGAGTGGTGAGAGCCTGGAATGGGTTGTCCAGGGAGGTGGTTGGGGCCCCATCCCTGGAGGTGTTTAAGGCCCGGCTGGATGAGGCTCTGGCCAGCCTGATGTAGTGTGAGGTGTCCTTGCCCATGGCAGGGGGGTTGGAACTAGATGATCCTTGTGGTCCCTTCCAACCCTGACTGATTCTATGATTCTATGATGCCATCCTATCCTATCCTAGCCTAGCCTAGCCTAGCCTATCCTATCCTATCCTACCCTATTCTATTTTATTCTACCTTATTCTATTATTTTCTAGCCTCTTGTACTCCTGTCAGTTCTTTCCTGCCTCTCTATTGCTTTGGGCTTGCTAGCATCACCCTGTCTATACCACGTAATTCTCTCGCTGTCTGTCATCCATTCCTGCACTCATTAAGAAACTAATGATGCTGAACTGTTGAAAGATTTAAAATGTTTGTGTTAAATAATGTCTGGCACATCCACCAAATGAGATACATAGTGAAACCAGGAATAACTTCCTGTTATTTAAATCAGGCAAAATCCTATGGGTAATAAATCTCTGAATATGTAACTTGAGATCATGCAAATTCACACATTTATGAAATCCAAATGAAATTTATATTATACATTATTTTTGTTTACAATTTAAGCATCTTAATACATTTTTAATATATGAGGAAGAAAAATGGAGTGTGGAGCAAAATGAAACTACTGGGATTTTTTTGCATAATATAGCCTATATTCCTGAAAAACATGTAGTACCCAAGAATGTTTCAGAAAAGGTTTACCTCACTTATTTTTAAGACACACACACACACACTCAACCACAAGTATTTATATAAATGATGTGTACATGAAAGAGTGCTGCTCAAACACCCTTTGTTTATGATTTTCTTTATATTGACAAGGTGGTAGAAAAAAGTAAAGGAAAATGAAGTTTGCTTCTGCAGAAGAAAAGCAACATGAAGAGCATTTAATGATGTAGATGTATGTCTATGAATATATCGATATAATAGTTACCTAAATATCAACCTCACCTGACTTCATCTTAGGTTAATTGCAGACCCTTGAAGCATCTTCAGAAGATACTTAAAGATGTGAAATGTCACACTTTGGACCTGCTTTTCTTCAGTTAGAGTTTGATTACATGACAACTTTCAGTAGAGATGTGACATGCCAAAAGCATTTTAAATACCAATATTGACAGAACAGAAATGACTGCTCCAGGCTAGCTGCAACCTGGATGTGTCCCTGTGTGATCTGGTATAGCTGATCCTGCTCTGGCAGGGGGGTTGGGCTGGATGATCTTTTGAGGTCCCTTCCAACCCCTAACATTCCGTGATTCTGTGAAGCCATAACACCTTTTTTATGGGTTTTATTGGTTTGTATGGTGTAGTGACAGATTTAAACTGGAGTTCAGTACAACAAAGAGGAAACACCTATTCCATTTAAGAATTTAAATAGCTTAGTCAAAATGTGATTACAGGATCCAATACAGGCCACCACTTGAAATTCTTTGCTTACTTGTTTCAGGTTAAATAATGAGTGTTCCTTCACTTTGTCAAACAGCCATGTAAGGTAACATATGATTTTATTTCTTCCTGATTTTCCACTGGTGTGTGAAGTAGAGTACCTTATGACACAGTATCATGAGAAAGAGTTAGTTTACTATGACTGAGAAAACTATTATGCTTTCCATGCTTTGTACTGTAAAAAAAAAAAAAAAAAAAAAAAGGAGCATTTATGTGAAAATGGCCCAATAATTTTTATTAAATAGAGTTTTTGCCCTCATAAGATTTTATTTTCTTCTTCTTCTTTTTTTTTTTTTTTTTAATCAAAGGGCTTTCACTTTCTTTCTTCCTTTTCTCTAGTGTCAGTTCATAGCTTTTCCCCATGTTTATTTGCTGAAGATGTTTCAGTGTTTCACACTGACGTATTAATTTAGGACTGGAAATTCTGGTACATGTAATGAGTACTTTATATGTTTTTCTCATTCTTTCTTTTTCTTTACATTGAATTTTCCCATTTTTCACTGAGGTACTGCATGTTAAATCTGTCCATATGGCGGTCAAGCCTGGATTATCTCCCAGTCTATTAGGTACAGCTACACTTTAGCATTATTTTTTTAATTCCTAGAAAAGGACAGTCAGCTTTTCACCAATAAACACAACAATATTATCTGTTTCATAAGTGAATTAAGGAATATGTTTTGCTTCCTTCCCCTCTGTGTGCTGCCATCAGAGAAATCAGAGTTAAAACATGGTGGACAAACACTGCTGAATGTGGTGGGTATCCTAGTGACAGAGGATAAAAGAAGGCAGAGCTACTGAATGCCTTCTTTGTCAGTACCACTGGAGACTGTCCTCAGGATCCACTGACCCCTGAGACCCCAGACCAAGTCAGGATAAAGAAGGAGTTTGCCTAAGTTGATGAGGATCGGTTTAGGGAGCAATTAAGCAACCTGGATATCTATAAATCCCTGGGTCCTGATGGGATACACCTGTGGGTGCAGAGGCAGCTGGTGGAAGTCATTGCTAGGCCACTCTCCATCATCTTTTCTAAGACATGGGGAACAGGAGAGGTACCTGAGAACTGGAGGAAATCAAATGTCACTCCAGTCTTCAAAAAGGGCAAGAAGGAGGACCCGGGTATTTATGAACTGGTCTGCTTCAGTTCCATCCCTGGGAAGGTGATGGAATAACTTATCCTCTGCACCATCTCAAGGCATATCAAGGATAAGAAGATCATTGGGAGCAGTAAACATGGTTTTACCAAAGGGAAGTCATGCTTAACCAACTTGGTAACCTTTAATGAGGATATAACCAGGTGCATAAATGATGGTAGTGCAGTGGACATTGTTTATATTGATCTCAGAGAAGCCCCTCTGTCAATGGGCAGAGTTAGTTGGAGGCCTGTCTCTAATGGAGTCCCTCGGGGGCTGGTACTGGGACCAATATATTCATCAGCTGCCTGGGAGTCCTGGTGGACAACGTGATGACCAGGAGAAAGAGACGTGATCCGTGGCCATGAAAGCCAAAGGCATCGTGGGGTGTGTTAGAAGGGGTGTGATTTGTAGGTCGAGGGAGGTTCTTTTCCTCTGCTCTGCCCTGGTGAAGCCATATGTGCAATACTGGGTCCAGTTCTGGGCCCCTCAGTTCAGGAAGGACAGGGAACTGCTTGAAAGAGTCCAGCACAGAGCCACAAAGATGATTAAGGGAGTGGAACATCTCCATTGCGAAGAAAGGCGGAGGGAGCTGGGTGTCTGGAGCTCGGAGAAGAGGGGGCTAAGGGCTGACCTCATTCAAGTTTATGTGAAGGGCAAGTATTGGGAGTACAGAGCCAGGCTTTTCTGAGTGATGATTAGTGATAGGACAGGAGGCAAGGGGTGCAAGCTGGAGCACTGGAGGTTCCATGTAAATGTGGAAAAACCTTTTCACTGTGAGGGTGATGGAACACTGGAACAGGCTGCTCAGAGGTTGTGGAGTCTGTCTCTGGAGATATTCAAAACCCTCCTGGATGCATTCCTGCATGACCTATTCTAGGTGATCCTGCTCTGGCAGGGAGGTTGGACTAGATGATCTTTTGAGGTCCCTTCCAACCCCTAACATTCTGTTATTCTGTGATTGTATGTAACACAGGGGAAAAAAAAGTGATGAAAGGACTGGAACAAGTAAAGACACTAAAAGACAACCCTCTGAATTTTAATAAGATATGCTTTGGTGTCACTACAAGAGGATAGGATGCTGAAGGGGTTTATATTGTTTTATAAAGATGCCTTTAAGGGAGCTGTACTTGCATTTGAGTTTGGAGGTGTTTTGTGGTGTGTTGGTTTTGGTGGTTTGTTTTTTTTTTTTTTTCCCGAGCTCATTTTATCCTCACTACACTCACATAGATAAAGTAACTCAGTTGCAATAGTAATTACATAGATTTGATGGTTAAAATATATACATCTGAGTTTATGTAACATTGGATTGAAATCTTCATGATCCATAGAATTGATCTTTTCTAATATTAGAAGTAAAAAAATATCAGCACTGAAAGTTCATGGATAAATTAGAGTATTCAATATGTTTAGAAGTTAGGCTTGAACTAAGTGTTTAGTGCAATGTTGGTTTTCTTCCTTTCTTTACATGACACAATGTATAGGAAGTACAAACAAATAACTTCTGACAATAATGCTTTAGCTCTGGTCTTCAGCTTCAGCTGTGCTCTCTGGGAAGGGAAGACTAAGTACATTTCAGTATTCAGGCAATTCCTCCTTCTGTTTCTTCCATGTCTGTTTCTTCCTCACCAGTCTCACACAGCACAGCTGGTGCTGTCCACTCAGCAACTGGGCAGCAACTGGCTGAGCAGAAGTCCCCAGCACACACAGACCTTATACACCCACAACTGGCCGTGTGGACCAGCCAGTACTATATTTGCAACACGCTTGGCCCAGCAGAATAGTATATTCTCTAACGGAAGTTTCTGGTGATGGAGACAGTCTGTGACCATCAAATGCAAAGCTTGAACAGTTAAACAGAAGGACCTACATCTGCTTACTCATCTCCACCCATTTCTTCTCCCCTTCTCTGTTGGAATTCATGTCTAAAACAAAATCAAAAGTTAATACAAACCCTCAGGTTACTTGTAAAAGACTATACCTTTCAAATATTGGGTCTTTCACCTTATAAACTCAGATATGATTGGTACAATAATTCTTTTTAAAACATCTGCATTTCCATTAGATTTGATCTGTTTTATGAATGGCCAGATATTTTCATTTTATAGTATGTCAAATGCTCATTGACATGTGAAAAAGTGTTTGAGCTTTCTGATGAAATCATTACCCAAATACCTTGAAATTCTGTAAGGATATTCTTCATAATTGCATAGGGTGTAGTAAACAGTGCTTTACCAAAGACATTTGTTAATTTTAGTGTCGTTTCCTTTTAAGGACCCATAAAAGCCAAGTAAAATATTTTATAGGCTATAATCATTTGTGTTATATGTAGAATATGAACATTCTTTCTTGACTGTAATTCTTTCCAGTTTGAAAGTAGATAAATCAACCACATATTTTAACACAATGATCATCTTAATTATAAAAGGCCTTCAAAAGTACATCCCAAGCATTAAAATTAATGCTTTCAAAATTGTTTATGTTTCTGCCATTAAAAGTCTATGCAAGGCAACACAGAATTGAAATAAATTCAGTTATGGCCAGTTGCTACATCCTTGATATAGACATCATTAAAATAAAGTATGGGAGGAAATATGTGACTTCATTCGAAACTGAGGTCAATTAGTGACTCGTTATGAAAAAGCAATGAAATTGATTTGTAACTGTATCTCTTCAGGCTGATGCCATTCTGTACAGTTAATAATAAAATTTGAATTCTGACAAGGAGAGTCATTAAAGCACTTCATAGACAAGAGTTATTCATTACTTTGAAACTTATTATCTCGAATTTCTTCCCTTCTACTAAAAAGACTTGTCGTGTCCAAGAGATGAATGATTCTGAATGCAAAAGAGAAGGCTGATATCAGTTGTAGTTCTCTGTGTTTTCAAGTGATGTACATCCAATCTGAGTCCTTTGTACAGTCTTTAAAAATCACTGCTCCTGAATCTCACATCTTTATTTATTAATTTTCCTTCAAGTGTGTGGTGCACAGAGCCTATTTTACAGCTTGAAAATCTCCTGCTTATACTTTATGAGGAAATTGGAATATACAGTATTTAAATCAGTTTTATTTCACCTGCTATTAGATTTTAAAATATTCAATATCTGTTTAATTTATTATTAGCATAAATGTGTCAAGAAAGCTGCCTTTTTACCTGTCTGTCCAACTGTCTGCCTAGGAAAGCATTTGCTAGGTAGGGGTAGCAAGAATTTAGTGAGGTTTTAATCCCTGAATTGTGGAGGTATAAACTCTGCTCATTGTGTATTCATTGTTCCCCTATGACCTATCTACAACAAAACTTATAAGAAAGCAAACAAAAAGTCCCATTTAAGCTTATTTTTTCCAGAAGTCTGCAAATTTTGTGAAAATCATGGATAACATTGTTATGGAAGTTTATAAAATTACTGGTCAGCAGTGCTTGAAGACTTTGTGTTTAGCAGTATCACAGTGTATGAAGCTGTAATGCTTGTTCTTTCTAATAGAATACAACATTGACATTTTTGTCTCCTCATTTCCATTAGGTGGATCGTCCATGTAGGGTGTTTGCAAGCTTCTTGACACAACCCAACTAATTAATTGTAGCTCATTCAGGAAAGATGAATGGCTTCAGCACTCAAACTCTGTGCATTTTGCTGTGAGCTCAAGTAGATTGGTTACAATGACAAAGCACTCGTAGTACAATCATGTATGAAACAGAGCAGGGGACAATAAGAAAGGTTTAGTCTCTTAACATTCCCTCAAATGCACCAAATGTGCACAATGAAGTTGAGTTCACTGTTCCAAACAGTCACAACATGTGGTGTCAGTCTTTTGAGGAGTGCTTTGCGAATGCTCCCAAGAGCAACTTGGTTGTGCTAACAGCCAATGAATCTGGAAGAACATGATCTGCAGTTTCAAAGTGGCCAACAGTACAGCTGTGAGGCTAGGAGGAAAGGAAAGAATTGCTGCTCTTTAGAAATAAAGATCATCTTTGTCAACATCTTCAAAACCCTCATGCTGTAGAACACTGATAGGTGTATAAACCATGACAAATTCAGAATCAAAGGCCTGAAAAACAGCCATCTGAGTGCCAGACTTCAGTAGGTTCAATAGGCCAGAGTGACACAGATCTCATGAGCAAGGAATTAGAAGCTTTTTCTGTAAGCAAGGTTTGGAAATGTGGCAAGGCAGGAGATTTTAGCCCTTGCTAAAAAGATCAGGTTTGTCATGCATAATAACTCTTGAAAATCTATCCTGCTGTAGCAACAGACTCTATTTTTTCATTGCCTATGCCCAGTAACGCTGTCTGTGTGAGTGCATGCATATAGGATTGCATTTCTACACATGTATCTGACAGCTGAGATGTCGAAACATGATGTTTAGAATCTTTTATCTGTTCTGCTTATCTCCATGACAAGGATGTGGGCAGACTTCTTTATGGGCCTGCTTCCTTGGAAGGAGGAAATTGTTTACGCTTGACCACTTCCATTAGCAGGCTGTAAATATTCTGTACCCTTTTGTATAAGCCGTCACAGTGGATAAGCAAGGTTTGGAGAGAAATGGTCCCCTTGTGCCATTGTGCTGAGTACAGCTTCCTCTTGCATCTTTCATGAAGAATGATTGCATTTACCGATTTTGTGTTATGCTTTTTACAATGTTTCAGCTCAGCACTATTTTAGTAACTTTTACATACTAGTTTACTAACTTTTTACAAAAGCAGATTTTTTTTCCTCCCTAGAAGATTAATTCTCTTTGAATGAAAGCTTACACCAAGTGATCCAAGTAAAATAACTTTTTTTTTTCCCCCCCTGGTCTTCACAATGTGATGTATGGATGTGTTTTCTCTTTTGTGCATGTGATTTCTGTATAATTTCTGAATCTTGGTATAATGTGAAGCAATCTCTATGAAAGTATAGTAAATCCATTTATGTCACATAAGATTACTGTTTGATTATTCTTCTGCAGCAGCTTTTCCTTTTACCCTGATCACTCAGACAAAATGACACTTCAGGACTGTTTATATACACTATACAGTGCTGTATATCTGAAAAGTGAGTGGTATACTTAAAGAACCTATCACATTTTCAGTTTAAATGAGAACAACTTTTGTCCACAGTTCTAATGTGGAAGATTTTTTTTTTCTTCACATTCAGAATGCCTCCTTTCTTTGAAGAAGAGAAAATTAAACAATAAGACAAGGGACAATGCTGTTAAACTAGAAAAGTGTAGATTTATATTAGACATAAATAGGAAGTTCTTTACTATGAGGGTAGTGGAACACTGGAACAGGTTGCCCACAGAGTTTTTGGAGGCTCCATCCTGGGAGTTGTTTAAAGTCAGGCTTGATGGGGCTCTGAGCAATCTGATCCAGTTGAGGATGTCCCTGCTTACTGGAGGAGGGTTGGACTAGGTGACCTCTAAAGGTCCCATCCAGCCCAATGCATTCTATGCTTCTAAGTAGCTACTTAGAATATAGATGTAAGAGTGGAGTAATTTTGTAAAGAATAATGGTTGCACTGTAAGCATCCTCCCCCATCTGTGATTCTGTGTGATCCTTCTTTGTGCAGTCTTACCTCTGTCCTTTTTCATGTGCTAAGAATTCTAATGCAAAAGTTACTGTTGAGATTGTAACAAACTAAAATTGTTGACTAGAACTAGGCCAGAGGTCTTGTAAACTTTGCTTGTTATGATTGTCTATGAAGAATACATATGCACCAAGGAGTAACTAATTCTTGTTTTTTTAATATTTATATAGAATTTATATACTTGGGGTTTGAACACAGAATACTTTTCAGGTCAGACTGCAGAAAAGAGAACAGAGAGCCTGCTTATTATACATTGACCTATAACTACTATACGGCTAAAGTTAAAGTGAAAAAAGTATAATGGAAATCAATTATTTGCTTTTTGGTTTAATTTGATGTTAAATATAGTATTAACAAATGGCAATATCTCCGTTCATTTGTATCATTTTATTAACAGCTATCACATCCAACTGCTTACATTGTGGTATTGTTTCAGTTGAAAATTGTAATTAATTGGACTTTTTATGATCATCTTCCTTTTAGTTAATCAGTTACCAAATGTTTAGGAAAGCAGCAAGAAGGAGGAAGAAGGGAAGAAAAGAATAGCACAATTAACTTTGTTTAGCTTCAGTATCCTGTAGAAGTATCAAATGGAGAAAGTGTCCTCCAGTAGCCTGTTCACCTTCAGAAAAGGGCTATCATATCTATATTCTGATATGGTGCTGATTCTAATCAGTAGATTCTATTATAGGCCTTTAAGCAAAAAAGAAAGTGCTGATGAAGGCCATAAAAATAAATGAGGCTTATTGCTTCTTGACATCTTTAGCACTTTCTGAGGTTTCCTGAGTGAGCAAGGGTAGCAGACAATAGCTGGGAGATTGTGTGTAAGATAATGAGAAAAATAAATGCATCCTCGGAAGCAGCCAGCAGGAACTACAGCTAACATTCATTACTCAGGACCTAGGCTGCTCCCAGTATGATGTTATTAATTTGTGGAATGAGCTAAGAGGTGTGAAAGAAAGCTGATGTTTGCTCCTAACCTTCCTGACCAGCATTTTGAATATTAACAGAGAGGTCAAATGCATTATCTCCTTGAAATTGTCTCTCTCTCTCCTTCCTTCCTTCAGTGGGAAGTGAAGCAAAACATACTACTTTAGAAGAAAGGGAGGTGAGAAGCACCTTCTGCCCTCACTTCGGTCAAAGAAAAAGAATAATTAGGATTCAGTGGAAAATAGGTGATGGAGATGAGGGTGTACTTTAGGGATAATATGGAGAGGGAACATTTTTTCAAATTCAAAAGGCAATCTCAGTTGCCTTTCTAGGACTGTTCTTAGGTGTGAGAGATCAATAGTAGGATATGTGAGAAAGTGGGTATGATATCTGAATGTTCAAACAGCAGGTTCCAATTTCGGTATTCACAGTCTCTCAGGCATAGCCTGTACCATAGCCCATCAGTATGAGTCTGTCAGTACTTTTCTTGGAATTGTGAGAGACCTTACTGCAGCTTTTCAATACTTAAAGGGGGGCCTATTAGAAAAATGGAGACAGTCTTTTAGCAGAGCCTGTAGCAACAAGATTAATGGTTGGAAACTAAAGATGACAGATTCAGACAAGATATGAGAAAGAAATTCTTTATAGTGACACTGGTGAAACATTGACATAGGTTGCCAGAGGGTTGGTAGAAGCCTCATCCCCTAGAAACACTCAGGGTCAGCTTGGATAGGACTCTGAGCAAGATGTCCCTGCTCATTGAAGGGAGCCTTTAAAGGTCCTTTCCAACCCAAAATATTCTATGATTTTATGATATAGATCAGCCATATGACTCAGTGGTGTTTGCACTTCATGTACTGTCATTGTGCTGAAGGCTAGATTTCCTGCAGGATATATACATCCTGTGTGTTTACGCATGTCAGTTTCTATCTACTGTTAAGTTTATATAGTTATCTAGTTGTATGTATGAGTTAACCAGAAATAGATGCAGACTGTGTTTATTGACATAGCAGATTAGCACAATCTTAATCATAAATCAGTGTGGTTTGGGGGAAAATGTGTGATTTTCAATTAAAGCAACACTAATGTCTAAGTTATTTGCTCTTACAATAGCAAATTTGTTTTGAAAGTTAAGTTTTGACCATTAAGAAGAACTTTACTATGAGGGTGGTGGAACGCTGGAAGAGGTTTCCCAGGGAGGTGGTGGAGATCCCATCTGTAGAGACATTCAAGGATCAGGTTGGATGGAGCTCTGAGCATCCTGATCTAGTTGGAGTTGTCTCTGCTTACTGCAGAAGGGTTTGACTACATGACCTTTAGAGGTCTCTTACAAACCAAACCATTCTGTGATTCTATGATTTAGACCAAAGTATCATAAGTAGATCTGCTGTCTTTATCAGGACTCTTAAACATTTTTAATCTGACCATATTTCCAAGACTGAAGATTTTTTTTTTCTTTTAATAGACTTACAATTTTACAATGAAAAATTTCACAGTCAGAATAAAAGGAAAATATATTGGATTATTTACTTTTTGCCACTTTAGCACTTCCTTTCTTTTTACATTCGTACCTCTGGGTCTTGAAGATTCAGCAAAGGGTGTTAACAGCATGTACAAAAAGTGGGGCAATATGTTAGCATGTCAAGTTTATAAAGTAATGGTCTTGAGAATGGAAAAGAAACAGTTATTTTGCTCACTCATCTAGCAGTGATTCTGTTTAACTGGCACTAATCTGTTTTCTGAAACAGAGGAAATGCTGCAGGAAGGTATTTTGTCTTTGTTCAAACATTTCGTGACTATATATTTGCAAGTTTATTTTGCTGAGCTGTGGAAGAAATGTAAACATGCTCTGAAGCTGGAGCACTGGATTGTTAGAAAGCAGTGGTAGCTAAGACCAGCCAAAATATTTGAGAAAGAAACTCAGTCTTCTCCTTAAATTTTCCTTAACTTTTATTTTCCTTTAAAATCAATTAGATACCAACACCAGCTAATTTACAAATAAAGTTTTCATTAGGCACAAAAGTTCTTTTCCTGTTTAGTCTTGTATAAGAAGGCTTAACTATGTCTTCATCATCTTTCAATTTTTTTTTCTTGGCTTCTCCTTCACACTTCACAGAATTTAAACTTGAAATCACTATTGAATCAGTAGTTTTACTTTTCATATATCAAATACCTGCATCTTGAGTCCACAGAGAATCAGCAGTATTAATTCTGATATATCAAATGCCTACATACTCTGTGTACAGATATTTGGGTTTTGGTTGGGTTTATTTTGTTGGATGGTTGGTTGTTTCTGATTACTGCTTTTCTATAACATAAACAGCTAAGAAAATACAATGCCAAGAAGGAAAAGTGATTGACATAACATAAAAAAAAAAAAAGGACTTACAAGCATGTTCGAGATGGATTGTATTACACTATTAATTTACTATGAATTGAGTAGCAAACTATGTTACTAAATGCAGAAAATCATTTGGCATGGAAGTACATTTAAAATGATTTTTTAAGATCAAGGTGATATTTGATATTTAAGATATTATATTTATATATATTTAAGATACTTGATATTATTTAAGATCAAGCTTCTGCTTAGTGCAGATGCTCTAAAAGTGGGGAAGGTGACAAGAAGCTCAACTGAAGGGGAATCTTTAGCCTAGAAGGAGGCTGCTGATGAAATTTCTCAAAAGTCACTTTTGGGAATAATTGTGTTTAAGGTTTTTATTTATGATCTTGGCATAGAAAAAAAAATTGGGAAGTTTCATTTGGAGGACAGAAAAGTATTGATTCATCATAGTGAAAGAACTAAATGACCTTGAGAGCAGAAGTAATAAGAACAGGATTAAATTCATAAAGTGCAAGGCGATAGCATAAAATAAACTTGGAAGCTTAGTTTCAAACCTGTCCACTCTTGTCTACAAATACATTAGTTAGAGCTGGAAGAGAAGGGCCTTGGTCATAGGAATTCATCAATGAAAGTTATTACATTTCAATACAATTCAGCTGTGAAAAAGTCAAACATGTTCCTAGCACATGTAAATTATATTTAACACAGATTGCACAAGACTAATTGTACAAGACTCTAAGAGATGATTTCTCTATGGCAGAGTATGATTCTAGCAATATGTGTTCAAGAAAGATGTACTAAACTATGAAAAGTTTATAATTACAATCCTCAAACATTTGAACTGTGGCTGATGGAGCCTGCAGAATCTTCATCGTTCAGAAATCCTAAAATGTTTTATAGTTTGGGTTATTTTTAAACTTTTAAATATAAATGCCATGCCATTTATCTGAAGGCTCCAGAGAGACTGAAGTGCAGAATATTGAAATGATTTATATACTTAGCTAGCACTCTAAGATAGGTGCAAAAAAAAATTGCTCCTCAGTGAAAGATGTTGTTCATGATATTCACAGCTTTTAAGAGCTTTTTAAACCTTTAGTTCTTTATAGGTAAACTCATGAATGACACAGAACTTTATTTGCTATATTGATACTAGCCAAATAAATTCTTGGTTTCCTCATTTGGTTATCCTCAGATGATGTTATTATATTTATTATACATGCAGGCATTTCCAGTTTACCAGTTGACCAATTAAAATTTAATAATATATCATTACCAATTAACAACTTGATTCCAGAAATGTCCCTCAGCTAGTTCTACTAGGACTCTTGCTTGTAAGATAGCTGATTTTGTTGAAAATGTTTATAACCTCTACCAATAAGAATTGAGAAACTTTCTTTTTTTTTTTTTTTATCCTTCAAAGAAATAACCTTTCCTTTCTATTTTATCACACATAATAAACAAACATATCTGATGAACATTTCTGTTTTCTTTGTATTTTCATCTTCTTTTTAGACGAAAGTGCCATCTGGTATAAAAAAAAAAAAAAGATATATTAATTTAAACAACCAAACAAAAAGTTATTGGGAGTGGATAAATGAAACAGGACCAAAATGGTGGTAGCAATGATTTTTTTTTTCTTTGAAGTATCTAAAATTTGTTGTCAGCAAAGAACTGGCAGTATAGTGTATTTGGTGTCATATGAGGTCAAAATAATGTATTGACAAAAATTTAACTACTTTTCATATTCTCTGTATTAAATTTTCCTTTTACAGTTTCACAATATTACTATCCAGAAAGAACTGTTAGATTATTTATCCTCTTTTGATGCTGTACAGTGTTCATTTAACCAAGACCACTACACTGAGAACAGTATTACATTGCTGTTTTTTGTCTTTTTATATCTAAGTAAGAAAGTAGCCTGTTGTAGACAGCTCTAAAACATTTTTCATAGAATAAGAGGCACTAAAAACCATTTCCAAAAACAATCTGGAAAAAAACAAACAACCCCCTAAACAAACAAACAAAACCCCACAAAACAAGCATGCAGTAAATTTGTCTTTCTTCATTCTAGACATCTTTTGTACTTTCCAACATATCAAAGCCATCTTGGAACACCTCTTAGCACCATGAGATCACAGGACAATTCAAGTTAGAATTCTCTTAAGGCCATCTATTCCAACCTCCTCCTCAGAATGAACAATATCTGTCCCCAGATTCATATTATGAGAATTCCACCCATGTGGACTCCAGCAGCACTCTCAGATTATTTCAAACATCTTGAAGAGTCCTACAAAAACAGCTGAGTGGAAAGCCAGGGCCAAATGTGCTGTGCTACAGATATGGCTAATCTATGCCCCAGGTCTTACATTTTAAAAAATCTCTACTCCAAACAATTTAACATAAAATAAAGTGTCCTATATTTTATATATGTGTGTATGTGTGTATATATGTATATATATATGTATAAGACAGTTTTTAAAACATTTTTTCATCATGGATTTTGAGGAACAAACAATAGTTTTCTGAGTGGGAAGATCAAACTAACTTTACCGTGATATTTATTATGGTTGTCCTTATACATGTTTTTAATCTCCATCATAATCAGATTTCCTGGATCTTTAGATATAATGTACCTCTATCCCAGAATTTTTCACACATGGGCAAATTAATCCAGGAGAAATACTGTTCCAATATATAGTCAGGCCAGATATGGAGCTATCCATATTTCTATTTTTCTAACAGAGAGTCGTAATTTGTTTTGAAAGACAATCCTGTTTCCTAAATTGTACACTGCACAGAATGTTCAGCTGAGTCTAAATCCTGTCCTCAGAGAATGATCTGAGCAGCCAATCTGTGCAGTGGAGGATGCATCATCAATTCATACCCAGGGGCTATAGAGGGAAAGTAGATATAGCTATGTCCATAATTTGAGGGAATAGATAGGGATCAAATAAATGCAGATGTAGAAAATCTCTGTGTACACAGCTGATGCTTCCCATCACCTGCAATGATCCCAGTCATGAAATGTAGAAAACCCTCTATACAGGTTTCTATATGCATGTTGCAATGCAAATTGCTATTTATGTATCTTCATGTCCATAGCAAACACCTTTTCCTCCTTTAAATAAGTAACTAACTAAATATATGTATGGAGGACTAGCTAGTCCCATCTAAAATGCTATGAAGTGGAACATATACAAAGCTAGGAAATTTCTAGATTGACTGAATATTACTTTGGTGCTTCCTTTATTAAAACTTCCCTAAGTGTATGCCATACAAATGAACTAAAATTTTGAATATAGAATATCTGTGTGGATGGTGTCTATATGTATCTTGTATCTTATATTTATATATCACATTGTGTTCCTATATATATTAGTGCATGCACACTAATTATTTCAAAGGTATGTTTCAAGGTGCTGCCATAATATTAATTCATCCTTCTCTGAAGTTTTTTACATTAACACTTGATATGGTGTAGTTAAGTGTACGTCTAGACATCAGATTGAAACACACAGTTCTGAACCAACTGTTTTGCAAGATACCAGAGAGCAACAAGAAGATACACAAATATTAACTTGGGTGCTAGAGAAAGTGCAGCCATGATAGCATAGTGCAAATGAACTCTGGCCTTTGAGACATAAGTAATGCTCAGGGTGTAGTAGCCCTCTGATATGGTTATACTGCCACTGGTTCTAGAGCTAGGTCATGCTTTGCAGTATGTCCCTCAAATCACAAATAACTGTGCCATATTTATTGAGGACTACCTTATAACTTTAGAGAAACAAATGGGGTTAACCAGCTTTATCCCAGGAGCAACATCAAACAATGCCACACCTTAAAGGGAAAAAAATCACCTTGACATCAGCATTATGGTTGACATAAACTGGAGCATTTTCATGAAAAGTACAGTCCTCCTTTCCAACCAATACTGGCCATCCATATTGGCCAACCCAGGGGACATGATGCCACAGACTTTTCTTTCACACTTCTGTGCAAAGGAGAGTTGCTTTTTGCTGTATTTAGAGCCATAATCAAAGAAGCACTACCATGCATAAGGGTTGGGGAAGTCATTGGTAAATCTATGTGACAGATACATTTTGCATTTCTGACATGCACGACATGGAAGGTGCTTTGTGAGGTTTTCTTCCAAGAGGCTAGAGAAGGGAGTCTTATTTATCAAAAAGGGAACTAGTGCTTCATGTGTCAGAAAGCAACAAGAGAGTAACTGTTTTCAGGAGGTCTTAACAGTCTTGTTATATGATAATTTTCTGTATTTTTAGGAAAAAAAGCTTGTTCCTTGGTCATTATCTAATTGTTGTTTTGTGTACCTCTGCATTGAATTGTCCCACTTGTGATCTCAAGACAGTGGGCACCAGGACATTTTCTAAATGGGTCTTTTATTCTTTGAATTCATCACCTGCCTCTTATGATCATCTGAAAAGAGGGCATTGTTTTCCCTTGCTGTTAATTAGTTAACATTTATAGCATTTAATTTCATGTCTTCTGTGAACAATATTCTGTGCATGTCTGTGGTATTAATGATGTCCATTTCCCTTATAGGAAAACTTCTACATGTTTAAGATTATTCTGTAAAACACACAATACTGAACAGTAAATAGTCTCCACAGGAAAAGATTTATTAATGAGTCCCTGTCCAATTAGCTAGAAACCAGGAAAAACAAAACAAAACATAACAACACAACAATATTGAAAAGTCTATTTGGAACAATCTTGCAAGATTAGAGGCTTCTATTCACTGTAGGCTTTTCACACAGTCACGTAAGCTTTGGAATATATTGCACTAAGTCTATTCTGTCATGGACCTAATACAACTTCTTTTAAGATTCATTAAAATGTTTCTCATGAACAGAAATAAGAGGAAAAACAAACAAACAAACAAAAAGAAAATAGAGTAGATTTCAGCTACTACAGAATACAACAGATTCATACTAAATCAGATCATTCAGTCTTGTATAAAATTAACCAAATAAAATTCCTAAAACTAAAGCTCATTTAGTGTTTCATAAGGTTCTTCTCACTCATTTTTTTAACTGACTATGAAGTCTCCACTTAAGAAATCTAGTACTGAGTTACAGCACTAAACCTTTATTCAGCTCTTGCATTCTGCCACTTTGCTGTGGTAAGACCTCACCTGGAGTACTGTGTCCAGGTCTGGTACCCTCAACACAAGAAGGATGTGGACCTGATGGAGCGGGTCCAGAGGAGGCCCACAAAATTGATCAGGGGGCTGGAACACCCTTGCTACAAAGGCAAGCTGAGGGAGCCTGGAGAAGAGAAGGTTCTGGGGAGACCTAATAGCAGCCTTCCAGCACCTGAAAGGGTGGAAAGGAACTGTTTACAAAGGCCTGCAGTGATAGGACAAGGAGCAATGGTTTTAAACTAGAGAAGAGTAGACTTAAGTTGGACATTAGGAGGAAGTTCTTTACTGTGAGGGCAGTGGGACACTGGAACAGATTGCCCAGGACCCCATCCTTGAAGATATGCAAAGTCAGGCATCACAGGGCTCTGGGCAACATGATCTAATGGAGGATGTCCCTTCACACTGTAGATTGGTTGGACTACATGACCTTTGGAGGTCCCTTCAAACTCAAATCATTCTATGGTTCTATGATTTGCAGGTCTGAAAGCTAAGTAATGCCATCTGAAAAGGCAAATTATCCAACCCTGACTGCTAATATTTCTTATTGTGTCCACATATGAAACATACATGTGTATTCTAATACTCTGTAACACTAGTGGAGTTGACTCTTCTGAAAGAAAAAGTGTGGTAAGATACTTAAGGCTAAGATACTCAAGGCTGAATTAAAAGAAAAGAAACTACACATAACTGAAAGACTGAGGGAATGGAAGTTGCTTACAAGCTCCTCTGTGCCTTTGCTTTTGATTTCACAGCAAGGCTGGCTAAGAGAGATTGTTGCACTTCACCTGAGCTTTTGTATGGATTTCTGCAAAGAAACACTATAGAGCAAGAAAAATGTAGCTTCCCACATGACTGAACACATGAAAAATATTGAAGGTGAGCACTTCAAGACAAAAGTAACTGTGCTCTAGATATTGCACAGACACTCATGTAGAGAGTGCTGCTAACAAAATCCTAGTGTAATTGGATCTTTGCACAGGATGTTGCTTGATGAGGAGTAACACCTCTTGAATAGGATAGTCAACAACTGGTGATGACAGTAGCTGTTACGTCTTTGCTAAGATATCTCCACCATGGTTGGAAAGACTCTTCAAACCTTGTTCAGCTGAATTCCTATATCCAACTAGACTGAGGGCCTGTGTTATCATTTCATCACTTCTGGTCAATTACTATTGATTATCTTAAACTGTCTACCAATCAACCCCTAACGATCCTAATCTGGCACAAGAGACTACCCTTCATGATGATTTCTGCATATTTAGAAGTTCCTACTGAGTATTTACAAGTATCTTGTCTACACACAGTTTGATTAGCTCTGGAGTAAGAATACCTTGGGGAGTCTCTGGGGTGACCTGGGATATGAATCAACACACTGGAAATAAATGAATTGATGAACACGCATGAACTGCCAAGGGGATTTGTTATGACTGTGCAGAACAGTCACTAGAAGAGCTCCCATAATAGTTAGTGGCATGCTTTGGAAAGACAGTGGCTGGAGGTTCAGTTCAGTTCATCCCCTTGCCTCCAGTTGGTCCAGTGTTTAAACTGCTCACTGTGCCATCAGTGAGATAATTAACTGGGTACAGGGCTCTGAGCAACTGGCCCTGGTTAAAGATGTCACTGCTCACAGCAGGAGGGTTGGAGTAAATGACCTTTAAAGGTCCCTTTGAATCCAAAGCATTCTGTGATTCTATGATTTATGTGCAGGCACAGACCCCATACATAGTTACACCACAATTATAACTACAGTACAAACTTGAATTCCATCCTTAAATTCAATGTATAACTTAGATCTCTCACATCTCTTGTGACATCAAGAGGGCTGGTCAGGAGTACAAATTTTTCACCAAAAAATGACAATTCACCAAAAGTGTTTACAGACCCTAGAAGTGTAAGTAGTTGTTCTTGCTGTTTTGTTCTTATTGTATTTGTCCTACACAGTAATTTAGGGCTAGTGAAAGTCATTTGAAGAGAGTGACTCACTTCAGAAGGAGCTGGAATGGTTCCATACTGAATTATTGCAAGGCTTGTATTCACACTTGATTTTGGCTACAGTAATTAGATAAGCAAATTCTGGAGCTGATCCAGGTTGAGTACACAGTCAGTAACACGTCATTAAGATTTGGTTTATTTGGGCACTAGGTAATATGACTAGACCTTCAAGCTAAATGAGTGGGCTTTGGCTTCTGAGAAACTCCTATTGTGTGCACATCCACAGATGTTAAAAGCTACAGCCAACTGACATCCACTCCTAACTCAGCACATATTTTTTTTTGTTCCTCTCATAGACATATTATTCAGAACTCACTTTTGTATCCTTCAATTCAATCTTGTTCCGTTTCCTTACACTCTGGCACAGCAGATGTAAATACCTTGAAAGTTGGAGACAGTGTCTTGCAGATGCAAATATAGATGGAGACCACTCATAGACACTCAAAGCTACGAGGATGATTAAGGGACTGGGACATCTCTCTCATAAGACAAGGCTGAGAGACCTGGGGCTGTTTAGTCTGGAGAAGAGAAGGCTGAGAGGGGATCTTATTAATGTTCACAAATATGTGGAGAGGGGGTGTCAAGAAAAAGGAGACAGTCTCTTTTCAGTGGTGTCCTGTGATAGAATGAAGGGCAACAGATTCAAACTGTAACAAAGGAAGTTCCACCTCAACATGAAGAAAAACTTATTCACTGTGAAAGTGACAGAGCACTGGACCAGGCTGCCCAGAGAGGTTGTGGAGTCTTCTCTAGAGACTTTTGAGATCTGGACATGTTCCTGTGTGACCTGCCCTAGATGGTCCTGCTTTGAGAATTGGGCTCTATGGTCTCTGGAGATCTCTTCCACCCCTTACCATTCTAAAATCATATAATTCTATGGCCATCAAAATTAGAGGTGTAAGATTAGGCTATAGTAACACAAACTGCAGTTTAAAAACTTCATTTTTATGGTGCCTTCAACTTCTTCGGACTAAATGATCTTTTGAGGTCCCTTCCAGCCCTTGAAATTCTTTGGTTTGTTTTCATTTGATTCTCTACAGAGATTTCTAAAATGATTCCTGTTCTTTAGAAGTAGAAATAGGACATGGAGATTGAAGAAATTAATTCTAAAGACAGATATTAAACTCTATTTGGACTTCGGGTATTTATTTTCTGTTACATTTCATTCATACATGCATGACCTGAAAACAATTTAATATCTGCTGCCACAAACCAGCTTATGTTTAGTATAGGGATTCACTGATTTTGTTTGAATCTTGGTGTCCAAATAATTTTTCTGTTCCTTTTGCTTGATAGTCCACCACTCTATTCCGGGAGTTTGTGTCATGTATCTTCTAAAATTATTTTTTGCTACTTTAAAAGCAAAAATGTTTTCAATGCTCTCCTATTCCAAACAACTGCTCCTACAGTCATTAGCACTGATAGAACTAGTAAGGAAGCTAAATTACTCTGGATAATTCATGCATGGACTGAGAGAGACCCCTGTGAATCAGACCCCTCATTATTGTACTGCATGCAGAACTGTCATGCTATGCATCAAAGACCGGAGTGAGGATGTTAAACATGTGCTTAATTTTATTTTGTTTTGGTTTATTTTTTCATGGAGCCTGAATGCATTTTGATTTGTGTTGCAGGATTCAAGCTGAATAAAAAAGGCAGAATGCAGTTTGAGCATAGTGCATCACAGTTACCTTAAAGTCATCACAGCTGATATATTTGGATATGTGGTTTGTCTTCTATATAAAGGTTCTCTGCGTGGCCATGGGTAAATTGTCTGCTCTGAAAAAACCTGCTCTGAAACTAATTTAAGCCATCTTTGGACCCTCTGACATGGTTATCACTGAAGACTCACAGAATGTCGTGTTGGAAGGGAGCTCAAAGATCACAGTATCACAGTATCACAGTCTATTAGAGGTTGGAAGGTACCTCAAGAGATCATTGGGACTGACCACCCTGCCAGAGCAGGATCACTTAGGGTAGTCCTCACAAGAATGCATCCAGCTGGGTTTTGAAAGCCTCCAGAGAAGGGGACTCCACAATCTCCCCGGAGGAGCCTGTTCCAGTGCTCTGTCACCCCCACTGTAAAGAAGTTTCTCCTCATGTTGAGGTGAATTCTTCTATGTTCAAGTTTGTATCCATTGTTTCTTATCTTATTACTGTGCACCACCGAAAAGAGCCTGGTGCCATCCTCTTGACACCCATCACTCAGCTATTTATACACATTGATAAGATCCCCTCTCAGTCTTCTCTTCTCAAGACCAAATAGCCCCAGGGTTCTCAGTCTTCATAGGGGAGATGCTTAAGTCCCCTAATCATCCTTGTGGCTCTCTGTTGGATTCTCACTAGCAGTTCTCTGTTGGATTCTCACTAGCAGTTCTCTGTCTTTCTTGAACTGGGGAGCCCAAAACTGGATGCAGATTCCACGTGTGCTCTCACCAGGGCAGAGGAGAGGGGTAGAAGAACTTCCCTAGACTTGCTGGACACATCTGATCCAACCTTTCTAGTTAATAGTATAGTTTAAATGAGATGGCTGAGCACTCTGTCAAGCTGAGCCTTAAAATTGTCCAATGTAGGGAAATCCACTATTTCCTTCAGGAGACTATTACAATGTCTAACTATCCTCATGGTGAAAAAATTTTCTTCTGAAGTCCAAATGAGATTTCCTCAGGAGTAACTTGTACACGTTACTCCATGTCTTTTCCATGTGACCCTTTCTACAAAGAGAGTGTGAATCCTCCTGGTATCTACCCTTTAAGCACTGGTATGTGGTAATAAGGTCTTCCTTCAGTCTTCTCTATTAAAGGATGAAAAAACCCAGTTCACTCAGCCTTTCCTCATATAGCAGGTCTTCCAGTTCTCTGATCATTTTCATGGCCCTTCTCTGGACAGTTTTCTGCATCTTTTTTTTTTTTTTTTGTGTGACAGAGACCAAAACTAAACATTGAGGGTGACTCACATGCCTCCCTCTGATATCCATCTCCCATGGCTATGTTAGCAGTCAGACAGGGAAGGGGCCTCAACCATCTCCCTAGGCAACCTGTTCCAGTGTTCCACTACCCTCATAGTAAAGAACTTGTTCCTAACCTCCAATCTAAATCTGCTCTTCTCCTGTCCCTCTGGTTTATCGACAACACCACTCAGCTTGGTGTCACCTGCAAATTTGATGATGGTGCACTGGATCCCACTGTCTATGTCACCGATAAGAATATTAAACAACACAGGTCATAGTATGGACCCCTTGCCACTGTTCTCCATCTGGACTTCAAGCCATTGAGCATCACCCTCCAGATGCAATCATTCAGCCAGTTCCTTATCCACCAAACAGTCCACCCATCCATCCGTCATCTTTTTGGCCTTCTCCTGCCGTCAACAGGGAGAGGAAGATATTTATAGTGTCCAGTTCTCGTAACACATCTGGGAATTCTACCACAGAAAACAGCAAGCTTTCTTGGTCTGGAAGATCGGCAGTGATGAGATAGATAAAAACTAAACCTTAATCTTCTGGTTGTAGAAATACAAACTTTACATTTCTATCACAGTATCACAGTATATCAGAGGTTGGAAGGGACCTCAAGAAATCATCAGGTCCAAATCCCCTTCCAGAGCAGGGTATCTAAGTATCTAAACCAGACAACCTCTCACAGATGAAAGAATATTTTAAAATTTATTTGCAAATGCTTTTTCACTGTTTTAAAGCAGAGTGCTGACAATTCAAACAGTACACTTCACGTTATAACCAGCCCTGCCCTACATATAACAAGTCACTTCAATTTGTGAAAGAACAAAACTTCATATTCACTACATTAAAGCCTACGTTGATTTACAGAATTCTTTCATCAGATGATCAAAACCCACTTTAAGGCTGCTCACAGAAGGACCTCACTCCTCACACGTGTATCATTCACAGTTGGCACATTTGGTGTTTTGCTATAACTGTGTGTCACCCTTTGGCATCAAGGATCATAGCTTTGGTTCAAGTGCTTTCTGTCTGAAATAAACAACAACAAAGATGAAATAAGTTTTCTCAGGACTGACTGTGCTGGATTGGCCTGGGAATGGGGATTCTGTTTTTTCCTCTTGGTGCTAAGCAGAACAGAAAGGAATTTGAGCCATAGGAGAGAGGAACACAGGGCTCACTGAAATCACAGGTTGGCTTCTGGATTAGCAGAGGTAAATGTGGAAGCTTAATGATCACTTTATTTTTATTGCACAGAAGAGGGAATTTAGGAAGATTTTTTTATAGGGAATTTAGGAAGAGTTTTTAGGTGTACTAAGTCTTAAAATATACTGTTTTAAGAAATTGTTTTTTTCTTTCTTTCTTTAATTTCACTTAATATAAAACACTGGCCACATATGTTTTGTGAAAGTTAAGCTCTTTGGTACAAATTGCTCCACCTGACACTATTTATGTGAAAAATATTAGGTCAGTTTTAAAGGGATTTTGATAAGGTGGGAATAGACGCAGCCATTCCAGAAGGACACCAGCCTTATGGGGTATGAAAGCTTGTGTTATCTTCAAGTCCTGACAAAATTCTGTGTCTGAGACTTGTTTTCCTGGCAAAACCTAACTTTAGCAAGCTTAAATAATCTATGGAATTAAATCCAGTTGATAGAGGGAGTCTGGAAAAGAATCAAAGGGTAGAGCAGCAACATCTAAGGGTCATGGAAAGAGAGTAAGGATGCACTATGGTTATGCCTTGAGAAGGGTTGTGTGTAGCAAGGGACATGAACTGCTGAGAGATCCACAAAACTGCCCATCAGCCAATGAAAATACCACACAGTTTTGACTTTGAGATAAAGATCATGTCCTGAAAAAGAACAGTAGCTTGTGAATTGACATAAGGATTATATGTGACTCGGTTAGGGAAGCCTGGTGGGTTATTGGGTGCTAGATGAGCAGCAGAAATTACTTGAGCATGTACTCTGAGTTTACCCTGGTCACCCTACAGTGCCCCTGACTGAAGATCGAACTAATGCATTTTACCCCACAAAATGGAAGTCTGGTAGTACTCACAAGGTCAACCCACCATGATTTAGTTAGTTAATATGCTGTACTTCAGTCTTGTCACTCAGTCCTCTAAATAGAGTCAGTGAAGTGACTGATTTTCTGTGATGCTTCTGCAGTATCCAGAGTTATTGCTATATTTCAATTACCGTGCATGGTTTATCCATAATTTTCTGGAAGTCACATCTGTCATACTGCAAGCAATGCCTGTATCTGTGTCAGAGGCACAACTGTCACAAGTCTGGATAGGCAGCTTCTTCTCAATAACAGCGTCTAGATACATTTCTCTGCTAGATGAAGGAGCTTAGGTTGCCACCTCCACCTCTCACATCTCTCTTTGTGTCAGTCACACCAGAAAGATATGATTATCCATTGAATTTCCTTGGAGGACTCATATTTTTCAAGACAGAAAAGAAAATTACAACCTTGATTTAGGTGTAAGTAGGGACTTCAAGTGCTTCTCCTCAGTAGTCCAGACTATTGAACTATCCAAAATTTGTTATCAATATGATTCTCTAGTAATGGAAGATAATAGATGTAATGCATACAATAAATTAGAGTTAGAAAAAAAAAGTAGGAATAAAAGGGTACTCAATAAGCATAAGGGAAACAAAAGATACAGAATTTAATATAAAAGTATTATCAGAAATATTCCCTTTTTTTTAGCTGCTATTAGATATCTATTTTAAGTCGTTGTCTTTTACTTCCTCCAACATCCTACTGTTCTTTATTTAATGTTGTGCTTAAGTCCCAACCCACTATAAACCACAGATATTATAAGCATGTAAATATTATAAGCCATGCAAACTGAAAACAAAAACAGCTTGATAATATCCACTGAGGCTTCATATCACTGATGAATTGCAATGGAGATACCTAAACTGTGAATAAGTAAATAAATATGTGCTAAAGGTGTGATGAAAGAAATTCATGCCCATCTGGCCACATCTGTTGTTTCATTTAAGTCCTGAGCACAAGTGCAGAATGCCAAGGAATGGCTGCAAGGATCCATTTCTAGATAGTTTGTTTGCTCTTTCACAATCTCTGCTTTTCTGCAGGTATTAAGATGGATTCCTCCATGACTGATCATACGTGCGTAACATCTCATAGACCACTGCCAAGAGTTCAGTGGTTGTTGGAGCTATTTTAGTTGAATCTCCAAATAACTGGCTTGGAGGCATGCAAATGGCTGCTTGCACCAAGAGTGATGATCTCTCCTGCTCCCAGCTGTAACTGCTCTTTGTGTGTCACATCTTGTTATTGAAAAAGATCTTAATGGAAATGCCTGGATTGCAAAGTTTCTGCTGGAGTGAACACACAGAGCAGACTGGATAGAAATGAGTTGCAAAGTACAGATGGAAAACAAGCATTTTAATTAATGCTAACTTTTATGTACTTGGAAGACCCCCATGCTTGTATATGTGATTCTATCACGTTTGGTCACGCAGAAGCTAGTTCTGATGAATTTTTTAATTTTTCCAGGAAGAATTCATAGATTCCTTTTTTCACCCTAGTACTTTCTTGCAATTACTGTTGACAGCTGTTGTTTTCATGCAAATCTCACGATGTGGAGTGTAAGTCTCAGTGAGGTGATAACTGTGCAGATCACACTTAAACAATAGAAATAAGAGCAGATGACACCATTATATTTCTGAGCTGCAATTCAATTTAAAGTATTTGCCTACTGTGGCCATATAAATCTCACAAGCAGTGCTGTCCATTTCCCCTTGAGATTAGTGACATTCAGTGGATGCAGATGAAGGCTAAATTTCCTTGCATGTATAAACTATGATTAGCTGTGATACTGAGTAGACCATATTCTTGCACTTTATTTAGTTGTTTCACCTAGATGAAAGGATTCTGCAATGGTATAAGCCTACTTTACAGACACATAAATCCCACCACACAGATGCAAAAGAGTGGAGAAGTTGGCTGAGTGCAATGATATTTGCTATCATATAGCTTGGATGGCACTCTCAGCAAGCTTTCATTGCAGGACTGCTCCCAGAAACCCCTCGAACAGAAAACAGGAGATACTCTTCCTAACTGATGTGTATATTAATTCACTGGACAAAATGAATGTACTCTGTGGAACTGGATCTAACATAAAGATTTCTGATGCAAAACTGAAGAAAGGTTGTTAACAGTCAATGTCAGAGATACCTGCTACTATTTTGCTGCCTTTTCATTATGATACATGCACTGTGAAGCCACATTTTGCTATTGTTAGCTGCATTTAAGTCATGGAAAATGCTGGTAATAGGAAATGTAAACCAACTCACTCTTAATGAATAAAAGGTTACCTAATTTTTGAGTAAGGTACTGGTGCTTACCCAGTTCAATCTTAATAAAATAAGAATACATAGCCACATTGATAAGAGCTCAAAAGTTAGAGAAACCCCCTGAAGATCACTCAGGGTAGAATGAATTAACAAGTGCTGGTTTTGTTTATTCTCTCAGTGACAGATGAGTTTCAGTGGAGAATAAGCAGTTTCAATAACAGACAGTGTTGCACTTGGAGATCCTTCAAGATGAAGGATAATGTATCTCAGTGTTGTGCATAATGTTAGGCAAAGTGTAGACATCACTGGCTTATTTTGATTTGAATACACAGAAAACAACAATAGAAGAACAGATGTGAAGTCACTGTGAGAAAGCTTGTATGTTTATCAGAAGCAATGGACCATCTTAAAATAAGATAGTGTATTGCAAATTAAGATGTTATTACAAAGGGTAGAGTTGAATTCTTGTAATGATAAAATACTGTGGAAAGAAGACCATATTTCAGTTTCTTGATTACAGACCCCTTGGTTGTAAAGCAATTTTGGGTTTAGCATAGTTAACTACTTTCTTAGTCTAATATATCACTGCCTCTGAACTGCCTCTAAGGAAAAAATTAACCAAGGATGCTGATAGCAAAACAACTGATTATTTCAAGAAGTGGTATAGTATTGCCACAAAAAATAATTTGCAGTAAATAAAAGTATTCACTGTTCAGCAGCTTCATCCTATGTTGCATCATCAGAAGTGTCCATAGCTATCACTGTCTGTGCACATACCAACACAAGCATGCACTCACATACACAAAAATTATCTACTTTAAATTGTACTTCTCTAATGTGTAGCTTGAAAGAGTGTCTTAAATCTGTATTTTCATAAGCAGCCAGCCAGTCCTTCCCAATCCAGCTGCCAAGTAGTCTGTCCCTGTTGGTGAAGTCCTGGCTTCCCTTGTCACCCTGCAACTCTTGCTGAGCTGAACCAGCACTTTCAGCTGGGTGAATCAGTGTAGCTGGCACTGAATTAGTAATTCTTAGTGTTTCTGGGTGTTCAACTACACTTCATGAGGCAATTACTTTTGGAAATGCCAGTTCAGCACAGCCAGAGACAAGCAGAAAAAGAGATGCAGACTTTCCCAGCAGGGACAGCTGGGGCTGCCGATTAAGGATGGATGAATCTGTTTGGGAAAACAAATCTGCCTAAGCCCCAGTTCTGCAGAACTTCCATATTAATTCCTGTGTTTGTGAAAATGTTTGTCCCTCTTTCAGGCAGAAGGCTGGGATTTTTTTGCTTGTTTCTTTGCTGTTGCCATCATCCACTTTTCTTCCAAGGTCTATGGTATAGTGACTGAAAAATGTTGAATTATTTCTCTGGTCACATCCGTGTGGAATCATTAATGATGCTATTTATTGACAGCATCTTTGGCAATCCCAAGCAGCACCTCCTTCAGGAGTGGCAGTAAATGTCATAGAACAGAGAATAATGGTATGCAAAAAACAAGTAGGGAGATTTAGAAATTAGCAACCATTTACATCGTTTTCAGTTACATATCTTTATCAGGGATGCTATTGGTACCCTGACATATTCATCAACAATCTGGATGAGGAAACAGAGTGTACTGTAAGCAAGTTTGCTGAAAACCAGAACTGGGTGGAGTGGCTGACACACTGGAGGGTTGTGCTGACTTTCAGTGAGACTTAGACAGTCTGGAGAGTTGGGCAGGGAGAAATTTAATGAAATTCAATAAGGGCAAGTGTAGAGTCTTACACCTGGGAAAGAATAACCCCATGGATCAGTATAGGTTGGGGACTGATCTGCTGGAGAGCAGTGAAAGGGAAAAGGACCTGGGGGTCCTAGTGGGTGGAAGGTTGACCGTGAGCCAGCAATGTGCTCTTGTGGCCAAGAAGCCCAATGCCATTCTGCAGTGTATTAAAAAGGGTATGGTTAGTAGATTAAGAGAGGTTCTCCCCCTCTCCCCTGCCCTGGTGAAACTGCATCTGGAATATTGTGTCCAATTCTGGGCCCCTCAGTTCAAGAAGGACAGGGACCTGCTTGAAAGAGTCAAGTGCAGAGCCACAAAAATGACTAAGGGAGTGGAACATCTTGCTTATGAGGGAAGACTGAGGGAGCTGGAGCTCTTTAGCTTGGAGAAGAGGAGACTAAAGGGTGACCACAGTAATGTTTATAAATATGTAAAGGGTGAGTGCCAAGAGGATGGAGCCAGGCTCTTCTTAGTGATGCCCAATGATAGGACAAGGGGAAATGGATGGAAGTTGAGACATAGGAAGTTCCATGTAAACATGAAGAAAAATGTTATCACTGTGAAGGCGACAGCCTGCTGGAACAGGCTGCCCAGGGATGTTGTGGAGTCTCCTACTCTGGAGATACTTAAAACCCACCTAGATGCATTCCAGTGTGATCTACTCTAGGTGATACTGCTCTGGCAGAGGGTTGGACTAGATGATCTTTCAAGGCGTCTTCCAAACCTTAGCATTCTGTGATGATGTGATTCTGTGATTTAGCTTAGTAAAAATACAGTTTTATACTAGATTTCTGAAACCAGAAGGCTGCTAGAAGTGTCACTAGAAGTGTCACTAGCAGTGACATTAGTGTTGTAATAAGGAAAAGTAAGGAGGAGCAGAGAGGCTGTGAACAAACTCATCCCATATTGTAAGCAAAATCTGCTTACAAAATGCACTGTATATGTATTTCAAGACCACATCTGTGGGCAGCTATTCCTTGTTCTCCAGTAATGGGAAAGTGTATTTCTCATTTACATGAACTAGTGACTTCAGGTTATTAATAGATTTAAGTAACACTTCCACAGTCCAAGAAAATTTTATCTGGACTGTACATCTGCCTTCAGAATATGCCAATAACAAACCAATCAGACACAAGCAAAAGTCTTTTAGGAAAATTAAACAAAACAAAACAGAAAAACAAACAACAAACCAACTAACCAAACAAACAAAACCACAAAAGACAATCAACCCCCAAAAGCCAGCAGCTGTTGCTGAAGACTGTCTTGGTATAGATCTGTGAGATGATTGCTTGTTAGGTCATATGAAAAGCTCCAGAGCCTATTCCTGAAAAATCTGTTTTTACCTCACTCACCATCATGTTCAGTATTTGGAAATTCATGCTCTGTCCATTGTGCTGGTTCCTCACTGGTATGGCAATAGCATGTGAATACGTACACTGACCTCTAGCATCACAACTTACGAAGCACATTCATATCACAGTGGGTCTAAAGTTTAGGCTGGATGTTAGGAAGAAATTCTTCACAGAAAGAGAGATTGGCCATTGGAATGGCCTACTCAGGGAGGTGGTGGCATCACTATCCCTGGAAGTATTTCAAAAAAAGAGACTGGATGAGGCACTTAACGCCATGGTTTAGTTGATCAGGTGGTTTTGGGTGAGGGGTTGGACTTGATGATCTCAAAGGTCTTTTCCAACCTGGTTAATTCTGTGATTCTGTGATTTTCTAGACTGTGGTTACAGAACAGAAGGAAAACAGTGAGTTTGAACCAAGCAAGAACAAATAGACTCTCACTAATTGAATGGTGCAGTTTGGAATAAATATCTAACATTGCTGAATTTGTAATCTTGGTATTAATCAAGGGCAGTGTAATGGCTATTATAGTACTGCCTCTGGTCTGAGGGTGCTTAATAATAAGTCATTACAATAGAGTCAATTTTTTGTCAGTGTGCTTCTCTGTCATCTGAGTTTTCTGTCAACTTTGGCAGATCTGAAGCCCATATAACCTCTGGGTTTTTTTGGAGGGATTGTGTAGTCCAGACAGTTTTTATGTACTGGTGATGTGACTTGTGGAGGTCTCACTAGAAGTTAGTGCCATTGAAAGCAAAATTAGGCAAAATCAGGCAAAATCAAAGCAAATACAATTATCTTAATTTGAAGAATTATGCTGAATTAAAGTCCTGAGTAAGGAAAAAAAGAAAAAAAAAAAAAAAAAAGGAAGGCAGCTCAAATGTCCACCTTATTGCAAAAATCAGAATGATTTTTTTATGTGGAAGGAATAATGCTTGGCTCTTGTCATAGCATTTCCCATGAACACAGGAAATCTCTCTGATATTTTAATAGAAGTCATTATATGTATATTATCAGGAAAGACTCAATTAAAGCCAAAGGCAGAGTCTAATCCATCCCAGTCAGTTTGTCAGGAGCTACAGGTGACACTCTTCTCTCTGCCTCCAGTATCTACCAGTCTATATATGCCACTGAAATCATTTTTAGGTGCCACGGTATGCTGGGGCCTTCCCTCCTCCCTCTAGAGACTGAGTGAGCATGATACTGAAATTAAGATATACTGAGGAGCCTGAGAAACAGATGGAACATGGTACATATTTAGCTGCAAGAGAAGAGTTGAAGAGTTTGCAGCTGCCTCCCTCTCTGTAGTCTCAGTGCTCTAAGTACATTGAGGAATAAAACTGCTCTTGCTTACATAAATAAAATTACTCATCCACCCTCTTCCTTTTATTCTGCTCAAGAGGTGTTTGATCTTTGCAGCATGACACCATGCAAGCTCTTAGGATGAGAGCCTCTTTGGTCAAACTCTCTGCAGATCAGCTTGATTCATATTTCCAAACCTTTCTCTTAGTGTCTTTCTAATAATTTCTGCAGCACCAATATTAGGAGAACATGGCAGAGGGATCTGTTTAGAGAATAGGATTAGATTAGCATCTTTCCCCCCAGATCCCTTCTTTGCCTTCCATTTCACAATGAATCTTCTACATAACAAGTAATATTGCCACTTGACATCATGCTGATGGAGGCGAAGTCATTGCTGATTTCTGCAATAGCTCTGTAGCAGAAATCCTGCCTGGCTGAGATCAGTCCATCATATGTAAACCACTGTGATTGAGAGCAGTACAAGTTGGAGTTTTCCTTTAGAACAGAACAAACATAAGCTTGACTCAACTAATATCCCACAGGGACAGCATTAAAAAACTTTTTTTCCAACTTAGAAAAAAGAGATGATCTAAACACAAACTAAAACAAACCAAAATAAACAAACAAAAAAAAAAAACCTCGAACAACATAACTGGGAGTGCTGCAGGAAACGAACGAAGCCAGCACAGCAGGAGCTGAGTGAAGCATGAGAGAAGTGAAGGAATTGGCACTAGGGGGCAACGTGGTATCAGATAAGTGGATGGAAGGTCCCCTCGGAGACAGTGAAATGGGACAGGAGCACACCACCATGTGGAGGAGAGACTTGAAAATAACAAAGAAGCCTGGTGAAGCACAGGAGAATGAGAAATTGAATTTCACTGCCCGTAGTCATGACATTGACTCTGTGGCTCAGCCAAAGAGGGGAGTGGGAATCAAAGAGGAAAATGTAGATGCTGTGATTTGATCAGCAATGTCAACTATGATAGTCAGACACAAACTTTTACTGAAGAAGACATTATAGAATCATATTCATGATCAAGGTGCAGGAAGGGGAAGAAAATAAAACATAACTTGCTGTCTGTCTGATTTTTAAACAAATCCCAAGAATTTGTGACATCATATCTTATATCGGAAATGTTGCTAGCCTCTCACAAAATGTGTCTGAGCCTCTTAGTCCATAAAATTTGAGTTGATTCAAATGTGGGCACACAACATATAGAAAATCTACCACTTAAATCACTCCATATCTAAAGATGATAGAAATAAGGGGAGAAACACCATTTGTATAACTTCTGTTATGTATTTTGAGCACTGGAATAGGCTGCCCAGAGAGGTGGTAGAGTCACCATCACTAGAGTTGTTCAAAAAGCATGTAGGTATGGCACTTTGGGATGTGGTTTAATGGTTATGGTGGTGCTGAATTAACTTTTGGACTCGACGATCTTAGAGGTCTTTTCCAGCCGAAACAATTCTGTGATTCGGGAATAACAGAAGCAAATATTAAACCACTGAATTGCTGAAATAACACTGTTCCAAAATCTCTATAAATAAGAGAAAGTCCTTTTAATCCATCCAGAATGTGAATATTTTGGCCTAAGCTGCCTAGTACACATGAATGCATCACTGAACATAAAGCAAAATAACCAAAACAACCTGGTGTCTTCAACCTCAGAGTGGCTGAAACTACACCAGAGTATCCTTTTTCTGTGGTCCCCATGACATCCTAACAAAAAATAGTTAATTAATGAGTGAAATTGTTTATAAAACACTGTGAGGATTGTTCTGCAGCCTGACAGAAGTGTGTTTTTGTGCATTTGTGTGGCAGAGTTTTGTCAATGTAAGAATTTGCTGTGAATGTAAAGAGCAGCCCTGTTTTGCCCTTTCTCCTCCGAGACCTTCCCTGACTCTTCTCCCACCTGTGTCACATAGGACCTACGTCTGGCACTCCTCTTCATGCTTCCATTGAGCTGATTTAATTTGCTAAGTTTGCAGAATACACACACTTGGTTTGGTGTGTTAATTTTCTGTCAGATCAGTGAAACAAAAATACTCATGATGGAAACTGCTGGGCATCAGATCTGGCACAAGTAAACCAGCAGCTGGTTGGAGCAGGATGGCCCACTCTGCCACAAGGATACCTTGCACTGTCTCAGCTGTATCACTGAAATGTGCACTTATTCCACTTTAAATTAATAAATCATAGATATGCACTACGAAGATCGTGACAGTCAGACCAGATTTTTATATTCAGAATCTGACAAAAGCTGCCTATTTTGGAGGTGTTCAGCCTTTGTCCTCCACCAAAACAATAATAATTTTAAAAGGTGAAGTTGGGTTAAAGAAATATGTAGGAAAGGTCATTGCAAAGATTATCATAGTGTTCTGCTTTTCTCAGAGAAAGCCAATCTTCATCTCCTTGGCTTTTGTCAGATCTGTATAATAAAACTAAATGCAAAACAGTTGAACACAATTGAAATAATAGGATCTAAAACAAGAATGAGGTGTTCTGCAATAAAAGCACTTATAACAGTTATTTCTAAGTGAGAGTGAAGTGAATAACTAAGTGCCATTTCTGAAATAAGCTTTATTCTCTTGTTTACTACACTGTAAACCAAGAGGAATTCCACTATACTTTACTGTTAGTCATGTGAAAGTGATAAAACTGAATCAGAATTTGTGCTTCTGCTTTATCACTAGATATGAAAAGTTATAAGTTCAAACAACATTGTGAATTCTTCTGAACAGATAAAATTGCTTCATTTGGGAGATCATTCTGGATTCAATAAAGTTGTGGTTGGACCTAATTTTTTTCCTTATGTTATACGGCTTAAAATTACTCTTATTGCTATGCACATGTTTGCAGCCTTTAGCACAATGGGATTCAAATTTTATCTGGGACTTCATGAATGCCACTAATCATAGCTGTGGCATGTGGGCTGTATTTTATAGTTGGAAATAATCAAAACCATGAAAGAACTCTAATAATTCATAATATGTGCAGCAAAAAGACATCATTATGAGGCAGCATAACTCAGTAACATTAATTCAGTCATACTGGTAGGGACCAAAGGTGCATCTGTCCAGCAGAGATCCTAGAAAGGATTGTGCAAAGTGGGCAAATATAAATTCTACTTTCTCCTGTTAGTGTCCCAGCCATGAAACTTTAACAGAGACTACATGAACCAGAAATGTTTTTTTATGTATTTAAGAAACACCCAATTGATTTCATTTCTTTGGGCTTGTTCATTCACCCTTTGAATCCATGTACCCTTTCAACACTGATAGTATTTTATGACAGAGTCTCACATCTTCCTCATGTGTGGAAAGCCACCTTCTTTTGCTTTCTTGTAACTACTTTCTCATTTGATGCCACCTATTTCCTGTATGAAAAAGACAGTAAAACATCAACCCTATTTGCTTTCTTCATCTAAGAAATTTGTGTGTACCTACAGGCCATATCCTCCTGATTTGTTTGTTTTCCCACACTGAGGAATTTAGTAAGTTACTTCATTTTATGGAAGCCTGATTACATCTGTCCCAAGAAAAATCCATATGCAGAAATTAATTCATGACAGGATAAAATGACCTCGTGTTTCTTTCATTTTAGCCTAAAACACAGGAAAAAAAGATTTTTGAGATTGGGAATATGCCCCAAGTCACTATGAAGTGACCGTCATCTGTTTCAGTGCTTCTCACTTGAGAAGAATATAATTTGAACTCTTTCAATGCAGTAAGCAGATGTGTGTCATTATGCTGAGCACTTTCTCAAGGATTTGACAGCTTTTTATTTCATGCATCATTCACCCCTTGCTATAGTAATCACACAGAGTAACATTTCATTAATGCAAAGTTAAAAAGCTGATAGGATACTGAGAAATAATATCTGGAACCAGGCAAGTTGGTAATGGATTTCATTGTACTGCGCTACCCCAACCAATGCTCACACCAACACAGCAACTGCTTACTGGAAAATAAATAAGAGATTGAACTGAAGGTTCTTTATTAATTCTCTGCAGAGCTAAAAGAGCCAAGAGAACCCAACTCCAGCACTGTGCAGAAGCTGTTAAGTCAAATGGTGTTCATCAAAAAAGAGATTATCAGAATACAGGCTTTTGCTTTCTTCATACTGGCTCTGGAGTGGTATAAGGAGAGCCTTCAGTGTGAATCTTTCTGAACACATAACATTTTCTCTCTCCTAGAGGCAGTTCCAGAAATATTGCTGACTTCCATGGTGAGTAGGATTTGCTGTGACATGTGTCACTTACATTACTCAAAAAGTGTAAGTAAGCAATGAAAATCAGGATTAATTTAAATTTGCATCACAGGTGGTGCACAGTATTGACAAAGGGATTTGAATTGCAGTCAGCTGTCAAAATGGCACACTGGTTATACAAACACAAGTGAATCCAGCATCCTATCACTTTGAGCCTGTTTGCTAATGGTGCTGAAATGGTGATGGCCTGCAACGGTATTATAGTCTTAGTATTTATGTGCACTAGAAGTCACATTTACATTAAAGATACAGAGCTGGAAAAAGCTCTGTAAAAAAATATTTATTTACTTAAGGTTATCTGTGTAACATCCTGATGTGAAAATCTATAATGATATCACTACAGAAAGTTTTTTTCATTGACTTCTTCCATCTGCTAGATTCACTGTAAGAGGAAACACCAAGATTTCTACTTGATGAATGTCATTTATTGCTTATGAGTACAGG